>NC_091977.1:118240565-118540565 GCF_044704955.1 Pristiophorus japonicus | reverse complement strand
ACGTTTCGATGAGATCCCTTTTCATTCTTCTAAATTCCAGTGAATATAAGCCTAGCCGATCCAATCTTTCCTCATATGTCAGTCCCGCCATCCCAGGAATCAGTCTGATGAACCTTCACTGCACTCCCTCAATAGCAAGCATGTCCTTCCTCAGATTAGGAGACCAAAACTGCACACAATACTCAAGGTGTGGTCTCACCAAGGCCCTGTACAACTGCAGCAAGACCTCCCTGCTCCTATACTCAAATCCCCTCGCTATGAAGGCCAGCATGTCATTTGCTTTCTTTACTGCCTGCTGTACCTGCATGCCTACTGTCAACGACTGATGTACCATGACACCCAGATCTCGTTGCACCCCCCCATTTACTAATCTGTCACCATTCAGATAATAATCTGCCTTCCTGTTTTTGCCATCAAAGTGGATAACCTCACATTTATCCACATTATACTGCATCTCCTATGCATTTCCCCATTCAGCTAACCTGTCCAAGTCCCCCTGCAACCTCTTAGCATCCTCCTCGCAGCTCGCACTGCCACCCAGCTTAATGTCATCTGCAGGATAGCTCAGATGAATACGTGGCTTGAGCAGTGGTGTAGCAGGGAGGGATTCAAATTCCTGGGGCATTGGAACCGGTTCTGGGGGAGGTGGGACCAGTACAAACCGGACGGTCTGCACCTGGGCAGGACCGGAACCAATGTCCAAGGGAGAGTGTTTGCTAGTGCTGTTGGGGAGGAGTTAAACTAATATGGCAGGGGGATGGGAACCAATGCAGGGAGACAAAGGGAAACAAAATGGAGACAGAATCAAAAGACAGAAAGGAGATGAGGAAAAGTGGAGGGCAGAGAAACCCAAGGCAAAAAACAAAAAGGGCCACTGTACAACAAAATTCTAAAGGGTCAAAGTGTAATAAAAAGGCAAGCCTGAAAGCTCGGTGCCTCAATGCAAGGAGTATTCGGAACCCAGGAGAGGCTCTGAGCTAGTTAGAGTGGGTGAGAGCTCAGATGAACAGGACCCCAAGAAAGAATGCAAAAGGCAGGAGGCAACAGAGCAGAGTCACACTGGGGTAAGTGCAAACCACAAGGTGATAGGAAGGAACAATATGTATGAATATAAAGGGGCTGCAGGAGGGGTCAAAACTAAAAATCATGGTTTAAAAACTAGTATTAAAACACTCCACCGAAACGCACGCAGCATTCGAAATAAAGTAAATGAGTTGACGGCACAAATCATTACAAATGGGTATGATTTGGTGGCCATTACAGAAATGTGGTTGCAGGGTGGCCAAGACTGGGAATTGAGCATTCAGGGGTATCTGACAATTCAGAAAGATAGACAAGAAGGCAAAGGAGGTGGGGTAGCTCTGTTAATAAAGGATGATATCAGGGCAGTTGTGAGAGACGATATTGGCTCTAATGAACAAAATGTTGAATCATTGTGGGTGGAGATTAGAGATAGTAAGGAGAAAAAGTCACTGGTGGGCGTAGTTTATAGGCCCCCAAATAATAACTTCATGGTGGGGCGGGCAATAATCAAGGGAATAATGGAGGCATGTGAAAATGGAACGGCAGTAATCATGGGGGATTTTAACCTACATATCGATTGGTCAAATCAAATCGCACGGGGTAGCCTTGAGGAGGAATTCATAGAATGAATACGGGATTGTTTCTTGGAACAGTATGTTACAGAACCTACAAGGGAGCAAGCTATCTTAGATCTGGTCCTGTGTAATGAGACAGGAATAATAAACGATCTCCTAGTAAAAGATTCTCTCGGAATGAGTGATCACAGTATGGTTGAATTTGTAATATGGATTGAAGGTGAGGAAGTTGTGTCTCAAACGAACGTACTATGCTTAAACAAAGGGGGATGAGGGCAGAGTTGGCTAAAGTAGACTGGAAAGACAGACTAAATGGTGGCACAATTGAGGAACAGTGGAGGACTTTTAAGGAACTCTTTCATCGTGCTCAACAAAAATATATTCCAGTGAAAAAGAAGGGCGGTAAGAGAAGGGATAACCAGCCGTGGATAACCAAGGAAATAAAGGAGAGTATCAAATTAAAAACCAATGCGTATAAGGTGGCCAAGGTTAGTGGGAAAATAGAAGATTGGGAAATTTTTAAACAACAGCAAAGAATGACTAAGAAAGCAATAAAGAAAGGAAAGATAGATTACGAAAGTAAATTGCGCAAAACATAAAAACAGATAATAAAAGCTTTTACCGATATATAAAACGGAAAAGAGTGACTAAGAAGATGAGAAGGGGGATTTAATAATGGGAAATGTGGAAATGGCTGAGACCTTAAACAATTATTTTGCTTCAGTCTTCACAGTGGAAAACACAAAAACCATGCCAAAAATTGCTGATCACGGGAATGTGGGAAGGGAGGACCTTGAAATAATCACTATCACTAGGGGGGTAACGCTGGACAGGCTAACGGGACTCAAGGTAGACAAGTCTCCTGGTCCTGATGAAATGCATCCCAGGGTATTAAAAGAGATGGCGGAAGTTATAGCAGATGCATTCGTTATCATCTACCAAAATTCTCTGGACTCTGGGGAGGGACCAGCGGATTGGAAAGCAGCTAATGTAACGCCTCTGTTTAAAAAAGGGGGCAGACAAAAGGCAGGTAACTATAGGCCGGTTAATTTAACATCTGTAGTGGGGAAAATGCTTGAAGCTATCATTAAGGAAGAAATAGCGGGACATCGAGATAGGAATAGTGCAATCAAGCAGACGCAACATGGGTTCATGAAGGGGAAATCATGTTTAACTAATTTACTGGAATTCTTTGAGGATATAACGAGCATGGTGGATGGAGGTGTACCGATGGATGTGGTGTATTTAGATTTCCAAAAGGCATTCGATAAGGTTCCACACAAAAGGTTACTGCAGAAGATAAAGGTACGCAGAGTCAGAGGAAATGTATTAGCATGGATAGAGAATTGGCTGGCGAACAGAAAGCAGAGAGTCGGGATAAATGGGTCCTTTTCGGGTTGGAAATCGGTGGTTACTGGTGTGCCACAGGGATCGGTGCTGGGACCACAACTGTTTATAATATACATAGATGACCTGGAAGAGGGGGCAGAGTGTAGTGTAACAAAATTTGCAGATGACACAAAGATTAGTGGGAAAGCGGGTTGTGTAGAGGACACAGAGAGGCTGCAAAGAGATTTAGATAGGTTAAGCGAATGGGCTAAGGTTTGGCAGATGGAATACAATGTCAGAAAATGTGAGGTCATCCACCTTGGAAAAAAAAACAGTAAAAGGGAATATTATTTGAATGGGGAGAAATTACAACATGCTATGGTGCAGAGGGATCTGGAGGTCCTTGTGCATGAATCCCAAAACGTTAGTTTGCAGGTGCAGCAGGTAATCAGGAAGGCAAATGGAATGTTGGCCGTCATTGCGAGAGGGATGGAATACAAAAGCAGGGAGGTCCTGCTGCAACTGTACAGGGTATTGGTGAGGCCGCACCTGGAATACTGCATGCAGTTTTGGTCACCTTACTTAAGGAAGGATATACGAGCTTTAGAGGGGGTACAGAGATGATTCACTAGGCTGATTCCGGAGATGAGGGGGTTACCTTATGATGATAGATTGAGTAGACTGGATCTTTACTCGTTGGAGTTCAGAAGGATGAGGGGTGATCTTATAGAAACATTTAAAATAATGAAGGGGATAGACAAGATAGAGGGAGAGAGGTTGTTTCCACTGGTCGGGGGGACTAGAACAAGGGGGCACAGCCTCAAAATACGGGGGAGCCAATTTAAAACCAAGTTGAGAAGGAATTTATTTTCCCAGAGGGTTGTGAATCTGTGGAATTCTCTGCCCAAGGAAGCAGTTGAGGCTAGCTCATTGAATGTATTCAAATCACAGATAGATAGATTTTTAACCAATAAGGGAATTAAGGGTTACGGGGAGCGGGCGGGTAAGTGGAACTGAGTCCATGGCCAGATCAGCCATGATCTCTTGTTGAATGGCGGAGCAGGCTCGAGTGGCTAGGTGGCCTACTCCTGTTCCTAATTCTTATGTTCTTATGTTCTTATGTATAAACTTGGAGATATTACATTCAATTCCTTTGTCTAAATCATTAATGTATATTGTATATAGCTGTGGTTCCAGCACTGAACCCTGCGGCACCCCACTTGTCACTGCCTGCCATTCTGAAAAAGACCTGTTTATTCCCACTCCTTGCTTCCTGTCTGCCAACCATTGCTCTATCCACAACAATACATTACCCCCAATACCATGTGCTTTACTTTTGCACACCAATCTCTTGTGTGGGACCTTGTCAAAAGCCTTTTGAAAGTCCAAGTACATCACATCCACTGGTTCTCCCTAATCCACTCTACTAGTTACATCCTCAAAAAACACTGGAAGATTTGTCAAACATGATTTCCCTTTCATGAATCCATGCTGACTTGGACCGATCCTGTCACTGCTTTCCAAATGAGCTGCTATTACATCTTTAATAATTGACTCCAGCATTTTGCCCACCACCGATATCAGGCTAACCAGTTTGTAATTCCCTGTTTTCTCTCTCCCTCCTTTTTTAAAAAGTGGGGTTACATTAACTACCCTCCAATCCATAGGAACTGATCCAAAGTCCATGGAATGTTGGAAAATGACCACCAATGCATCCACTATTTCTAGGCCCACTTCCTTTAGTAATCTGGGATGCAGACTTTCAGGCCCTGGGGATTTATCGGTCTTCATCCCCTTCAATTTCCTAACACCATTTCCTGACTAATCAGGATTTGCCTCAGTTCCCCCTTCTCGCTAGACCCTCGGTCCCTAGTATTTTCGGGAGGTATTCGTGTCTTCCTGAGTGACGACAGAACTAAAGTATTTGCTCAGTTGGTCTGCCATTTCCTTGTTCCCCATTATGAATTCACCTGATTCTGACTGCAAGGGACCTACATTAGTCTTCACTAATCTTTTTCTCTTCACATCCCTATAGAAGCTTTTGCAGTCAGTTTTTATGTTCCCTGCAAGCTTACTGTCATACTCTATTTCCCCCTCCTAATTAAACCCTTTGTCCTCCTCTGCTGAATTCTAAATTTCTCCCAGTCCTCAGGTTTGCTTCTTTTTCTGGCCAATTTATATGCTTCATCCTTGGATTTAACACTTTCCCTAATTTCCCTTGTTTACCACGGTTGAGCCACCTTCCCATTTTTATTTTAACACCACACAGGAATGTACAATTGTTGTAGTTCATCCATGTGATGTTTAAATGTCTGCCATTGCCTATCCACCATCAACCCTTTAAGTATCATTCGCCAGTCTATCCTAGCCAATTCACACCTCATATCATCAAAGTTTCCTTTCTTTAAGTTCAGGTCCCTAGTCTCTGAATTAACTGTGTCACTCTCCATCTTAATGAAGAATTCTACCATATTATGATCACTCTTCCCCAAGGGGCCTCGCACGACCAGATTACTAATTAATCCTCTCTCATTACACGAGACCCAGTCTAGGATGGTCTGCTTTCTAGTTGGTTCCTCGACATATTGGTCTGGAAAGCCATCCCTTATACACTCCAGGAACTCCTCCTCCACAGTATTGTTACCAGTTTGGTTTGCCCAATCAATATGTAGATTAAAGTTACCCATGATAACTGCTGTGCCCTTATTGCACGCGTCCCTAATTTCCTTTTTGATGCCGTCCCCAACCTCCCTACTACTGTTTGGTGGTCTGTACACAACTCCCACTAACGTTTTCTGCCCTTTGGTGTTTCGCAGCTCTACACATATAGATTCCACATCATCCACGCTAATGTCCTTCCTTACTATTGCGTTAATCTCCTCTTTAACCAGTAATGATACCCCACCTCCTTTACCTTCCTGTCTATTCTTCCTGAATATTGAATACTTCTGGGTGTTGAGTTCCCAGCCTTGGTTACCCTGGAGCCATATCTCCGTAATCCCAATTACATCATATCCGTTAACAGCTATCTGCGCAGTTAATTCATCCATTTTATTACGGATGCTCCTCGCATTCAGACTCAGAGCCTTCAGGCTTGTTTTTTTAACACTCTTTCTCCTTTTAGAATTATGTTGTAATTTGGCCCTTTTTGATTTTTTCCCTTGATTTCTCTGCTCTCCACTCTTGTTTTTTCTCCTTCCTACCTTTTGCTTCTGCACCCCTTTTTACTTCCCTCTGCCTCCCTGCATTGATTCCTATCTCCCTGACATATTAGTTTAAACCCTCCCCAACAGCACTTGCAAACACTCTGCCGAGGACAATGGTTCCGTCCCTGCCCAGGTGCAGACTGGTGGTTTGTACTGGTCCCACCTCCCCCAGAACCGGTTCCAATATCACAGGAATTTGAATCCCTCCCCCTTGCACCATTTCTCAAGCCACGTATTCATCTGAGCTATCCTGCGATTCCTGCTCTGACTAGCACATGGAACTGGTAGCAATCCTGAGATTACTACCTTTGAGGTCCTACTTTTTAATATAACTCCTAGCTCCCTAAATTCAGCTTGTAGGACCTCATCCCATTTTTTACCTATATCGTTGGTACCTATATGTACCACGAGAGCTGGCTGTTCACCCTCCCCCTCTAGAATATGCTGCAGCCGCTCCGAGACATTCTTGACCCTTGCACCAGGGAGGCAACATACCATCCTGGAGTCTCGTTTGCGGCAGCAGAAACGCCTATCTATTCCCCTTACAATAGAATCCCCTATCACTAGAGCTCTCCCACTCTTTTTCCTACCCTCCTGTGCAGTAGAGCCATCCCTGGTGAGCCACCTCCTTCAACAGTACTCAAAACAGTGTATCTGTTTTGGAGGAAGGTGACCGCAGGGGACCCCTGCACTACCTGCCTTCCCTTGCTCTTCCTGATGGTCACCCTTTCCCTATCTGGCTGTGCAACCTTTACCTGCGGTGTGACCAACTCACTTAATGTGCTATTCACGACATCCTTAGCATTGCAGATGCTCCAGAGTGAATCCATCCGCAGCTCCAGTGCCGCAATGTGTTCTGTCAGGAGCTGCAGCTGGGTACACTTCCCGCACACATAGTAGTCAGGAACACTGGTAGTGTCCCTGATTTCCCACATAGCACAGGAGGAGCATGGTCTGAGCTCTCCTGCCATGATTTAACCCGTAGATTAATTTAATTTGTAACAATGCCAAAGGTTTCTTCCTGCTAAGAAAAATAAAAGATCAAATACTCACCAACCAGCCAATCACTTACCTGCTTGGCCGAGACATCCCACTTCGATTTTTTCTTACTTCTTTGTTTACCTTCTGCCCCTGCCCCTGCACCAGCTAGCCTCCTCTGACTTTTGGGCCTTTATAGACCGCTCGACTGCCCGAACTCCCGCTCCTGTGGCCGCCTCCTCCGACTCTCAGGTCTTTATAGACCGCTCGACTGCCCGAACTCCCGCTCCTGTGGCCACCTCCTCCGACTCTTGGGCCTTTATAGGCCGCTCGACTGCCCGAACTCCCTCTCCTGTGGCCGCCCCCTCTGACTTTCTGGCCTTTATAGGCCGCTCGATTGCCCGAGCCCCCGCTCCTGTGGCCGCCTCCTCCGACTCTCGGGCCTTTAAAGTCCACTCGACTGCCCGAACTCCCGTTCCTGTGGCCGCCTCCTCCAACTCTCGGGCCTTTATAGGCCGATCGACTGCCCGAACTCCCGTTCCTGTGGCTGCCTCCTCCGACTCTCGGGGCTTTATAGGCCGATCGACTGCCTGAAATCCCACTCCTGTGCGGTGAGTCCAGCCCTGCACCCTCAGATTCTGGGCTCGGTGTTCTTGCCTGGGGACGCACTACTGGCTGAGTTGCAAAACACAAATGAGGTTATTAGGGGTGCGAGGGTCACAAGGTCGTTACAGCGCTACACACGATATATGCACGACAAAAGCACTACCGCTATCAAAATTGTCACAGACATCACATTTCATGACCATCAACACATTCTGCATTGCAATGATTCTCATAAGGCCAGCATGATTTAGAGAACACTTTTAGCAATCATCTATCATATATTGTGATATATGCAGGGAGCAGCGCCAGCCCTTATACATCGCCTTTTTCGATCTTACAGAGGCCTTTGACACTGTCAACTGTGAGGGCTTATGGAGCGTCCTCCTCCATTTTGGATTCCCCCAAAAGTTTGTCAGCATCCTTCGCCTGCCCCACGATGACATGCAGGCCGTGATCCTTACCAGCGGTTCCATTACAGACTCAATCCACGTCCGGACTGGGGTCAAACAAGGCTGCGTCATCACTCCAACCCTCTTCTCAATCTTCCTCGCTGCCATGCTCCACCTCACAATCAACAAGCTCCCTGCTGGAGTGGAACGAAACTACAGAACTAGTGGGAAACTGTTTAACCTACGCCGCCTCCAGGCCAGGTCCAAGATCTGCCGTTGAGCTGTAGTACGCAAGTGACGCCTGCGTCTGCGCACATTCTGAGGCTGAACTCCAGGATATAGTTGATGTATTCACCGAGGCATATGAAAGCATGGGCCATACGCTTAACATCCGTAGGACAAAGGTCCTCCTTGCCGCACAGCACTGCCCCCCCCTAATCATCAAGATTCACGGCGCAACCCTCGACAATGTGGACCATTTCCCATACCTCGGGAGCCTTTTATCAACAAAGGCAAGCATTGATGCGGAGGTTCAACACCGCCTCCAATGCGCCAGTGCAGCCTTTGGCCGCCTGAGGAAAAGAGTGTTCGAAGACCAGGCCCTCAAATCTACCACCAAGCTCATGGTCTACAGGGCTGTAGTAATATCCGCCCTCCTATATGGATCAGAGGCATGGACGATGTACAGAAAACACCTCAAGTTGCTGAAGATATATCACCAACGATGTCTCCGCAAGATCCTACAAATCCCCTGGGATGACAAGTGCACCAACATCAGTGTCCTCGCCCAGGCTAACATCCTCAGCATTGAAGCACTGACCACACTCGATCAGCTTTGTTGGGCAGGCCACATAGTTCGCATGCCAGGCACGAGGTTCCCTCTATGCGGAGCTCCTTCACGGCAAACAAGCCAAAGGTGGCAGCAGAAATGTTACAAGGATACCCTCAAAGCCTTCCTGGTAAAGTGCGACATCACCACTGATACCTGGGAGTCCCTGGCCGAAGACGGCCCTCGCTGGAGAAAGTGTATCCGGGAGGGCGTTGCGCTCTTCGAATCTCAACACCGCGAGCATGAAGAAGTCAGGCGCAGGCAGTGGAAGGAGCGTGCAGCTAATTATTCCCACACCCACCTTGCCCGATGAATGTCTGTCCCACCTGTGACAGGGTCTGTGGCTCGCGCATTGGACTGTTCAGCCAGCAAAGGACTCACTTTAGGAGTGGAAGCAAATCTTCCTCGATTCCGAGGGACTGCCAATGATGATGATCATCATCATCATATATTATTGTTCAGATATGAGTGAGTGGGTGTGGCATCTATTGACTTTACATCACATAATGGTGTATATTTTACTCAGGTGGCATCACTTCAGGTTCTGCAGCTGCTTGCGTGGCCGACTGGGGGTGGGTCCCCACTAGTGCCAGCACCCACTTCTCGATATCGGTGATGTCGATAATGACTGGTGGCCCCCCACCCGTTCGCCTCTGCTCGGCCCTATTCTTTGAAATCTTCTTCTATAAAAGGTAACAACAGGACGACATGGCATGAGATCATTGCGTGATATCATTGCTAGGTATTGTCACAGAGACTGATACAACACATAAGCGACAGATGTAACCATGATTATTATGATAATTATCATTCTTTACCTAAAGTCATACACCGTGAACGCAGGCTTTGGGTACCACCTTCCCGGTAAAAGTGAAAAACCTCACATTTGATTTTAATTACTCATCACACTTACAAATCAAATTATATAAATATATAAGTACATGTAAATAAATGTCGTTCCATCGCTTGCGGCACTGGTTTCCCTCACGCACCTCTTTGGTCGCCGACGAGACCACCTCAGTATTCTAGGCCGATATTTTCTGGTAGGCCTTTGGGGTGGGCTTCCCACGCCCACCCTGTGTCAATTCACCCCAGTGTGACTCGAACTCCTACATGAGGGAGGCATTCGCCTTGTCCAAGAATCTCCTCGCTCTCTTTCGTTCTCCCAATTGTTCCTCTCCCAGCTCACTGCTCTCGCCGGCATCAGTCTCCACAGTGTGCTGTGTTGCCTCCTCCATTCCCTCCATTGTATGCATCAAATTAATGAAAATATCTCGCTGGTAACTGCTAAATTTTTGCTCACAATTCTGTATTAAGGTCGAAATTCTCCCTCCTACCTCCCAAAACAGCCAAACATGCACCTACACCACATCCACACACGTCTTCACTCCCTCTCTGCTCCCTCTGTCTCTGTTTCCTCTTATGCGGATGTAATGATGACCCCTGACCTCCTGAAACATGGGAAACTAGCATTGCCATGCCATTGCTAAGGACTGCGAAACTTTAGGGCAGAAATATAGAAAAGAAACATAGAAACATAGAAAATAGGTGCAGGAGCAGGCCATTCGGCCCTTCGAGCCTGCACCACTATTCAATATGATCATGGCTGATCATGCAACTTCAGTACCCCAATCCTGCCTTCTCTCCATAACCCCTGTTCACATTAGCCATAGGGGCCACATCTAACTCCCTCTTGAATATATCCAACGAACAGGACTCAACAACTTTCTGTGGTAGAGAATTCCAAAGGTCCACCACTCCCTGGGTGAAAAAGTTTCTCCTCATCTCAGTCCTATATGGCTTACCCCTTATCCTTAGACTGTGACCAGTGGTTCTGGTCTTCCCCAACATCGGGAACATTCTTCCTGCATCTAACCAGTCCAGTCCCGTCAGAATTTTATATGTTTCTATGAGATCTCCTCTCATTCTTCTAAATTCCAGTGAATATAAGCCTAGCCGATCCAGTCTTTCTTTATATGTCAGTCCTGCCATCCCGGGAATTAGTCTGGTGAACCTTCGCTGCACTCCCTCAATAGCAAGCACGTCCTTCCTCAGATAAGGAGACCAATACTGCACACAATACTCAAGGTGTGGTCTCACCAAGACCTTGTACAACTGCAGTAGGACCTCCCTGCTCCTATACTCAAATCCCCTCGCTCTGAAGGCCAGCATTCTATTTGCTTTCTTTACTGCCTGTTGTATCTGCATGCCTACCTTCAGTGACTGATGTACCATGACACCGAGGTCTCGTTGCACTTCCCCTTTTACTAATCTGTCACCATTCAGATAATAATCTGCCTTCTTGTTATTGCCACCAAAGTGGATAACCTCACATTTATCCACATTATACTGCATCTGCCATGCATTTCCCCATTTACCTAACCTGTCCAAGTCATCCTGCAGCCTCTTAGCATCCTCCTCACAGCTCACACTGTCACCCAGCTTAGTGCCATCTGCAAACTTGGAGATATTACATTCAATTCCTTTGTCTAAATCAATTAATGTATATTGTAAATAGCTGGGGTCCCAGCACTGAACTTTGCAGCACCCCACTAATCACTGCCTGCCATTCTGAAAAGGACCTGTTTATTCCCGCTCTTTGCTTCCTGTCTGCCAACCAGTTCTCTATCCACGTCAATACATTACCCCCAATACCATGTGCCTTAATTTTGCACACTAACCTCTTTTGTGGGACGTTGTCAAAAGCCTTTTGAAAGTCCAAATACACCACATCCACTGGTTCTCCCTTATCCACTCTACTAGTTACATCCTCAAAAAACTCCAGAAGATTTGTCAAGCATGATTTCCCTTTCATAAATCCATGCTGACTTGGACCAATCCTGTCACTGCTTTCCAAATGCGCTGCTATTACATCTTTAATAATTGATCCCAACATTTTCCCCATGACCGATGTCAGGCTAACCAGTCTATAATTCCCTGTTTTCTCTCTCCCTCCTTTTTTAAAAGTGGGGTTACATTAGCTACCCTCCAATCCATAGGTACCGATCCAGAGTCCATGGAATTTTGGAAAATGACCACCAATACATCTACTATTTCTATGGCCACTTCCTTAAGTACTCTGGGATGCAGACTATCAGGCCCTGGGGATTTATCAGCCTTCAGTCCCATCAGTTTCCCTAACACCATTTCCTGACTAATAAGGATTTCCCTCAGTTCCTCCTTCCTGCTAGACCCTCGGTCCCCTAGTATTTTCCGGAGGTTATTCGTGTCTTCCTTTTATATGTCTCTTCCTTGGATTTAACACTATCCCTAATTTCCCTTGTCAGCCAACTTTCCTGTTTTATTTTTACGCAAGACAGGAATGTACAATAGTTGTAAGTCACCCATGCATTCTTTAAATGTCTGCCATTGCCTATGCACCGTCAACCATTTAAGTATCATTCGTCTATCCCAGCCAAATCACGCTGGGATACATTACCCCCAATACCATGTGCCTTAATTTTGCACACTAACCTCTTTTGTCGAAGAGGTCCATCGAAGTTTCCTTTCTTTAAGTTCAGGACCCTAGTCTCTGAATTAACTGTGTCACTCTCCATCTTAATGAAGAATTCTACCATATTATGGTCGCTCTTCCCCAAGGGGCCTCGTACGACCAGATTCAAAATCATTGGCAAAAGATCGAGAGGGCAGCTGAGATGAATTTTTTTCACTCAGAGAGCTGTTGAGATCCTAAAAAGGTGGTGGAAGCTGATTCCATAAATAATTTTAAAAGGGAGCTGGACAGGTACTTGAGGATGAGTAACTCCGCTGTAAGTTTGTATGATTCTATGATTTTGCAGGGAAACATCAATTCAGCGCTGCATTTCCCTAACTTCCCCCAACAAACAGTTGTTCAAGATATGTTGATATTGGTATGAATGCCCACTAGTAATATGTATGTTTCCTGTCTCCGGGAACTTTGACGGGATCAGGTACCGGGGTCACTAGCTCCATAGTTATGGTGATGGAGGAGTGTCATCGATTTTCTTAACTCCAAGGTACATGCACTTTTATATTTCAGGTTCTTTTTAACATGTCATTCCTTTTGAAGCTGTTGATTAGGTTTTTAAGTTGGCACATCTGCAAAGTATAAATAATAAATCATGGCGCAGGATTTCCTCGAAGCTGTTCCGACTACACCACTGGAATATTACTGGAAATGTGGCAGAGACCTGGCTCCTTCTATGATTACTCATTACATTATTTTTCTAAAGTTGGAACAGGTAGTGATAGGTCTTATTCTGCTTTAAAGCGCTGGAACTCTCTGCCCCTGTTGTTATGGGTCTACAGAGGTGATTAAGATAAAGAGATTAAGTACTCATCTACAATATTTGCCTTTGGCTCCACCTTAGGGTATATTTCAGATAGGATGATTGGGCAGATATACAATTCCCAGAAGTAACATAAAACGATAGCAAAATGTATCAAAGAATATGGACCTACTTATTCCTTATTATAATTATTATCTGTTTTTCCAGAAACATCCAGTTTTTCACCAGCTAGGATTGCATTGGCCTCATCCCTTCCGTTTAAGGATTGTAGAATATTACATGCATTCAGGTTCGAACTACAATCAGGAAACATCAGCCATTTCTCAGAGCTGCTGTGTGAAGTAGTTGCGTAGATAAACGCCTTTAATCAAACATGTATTTTTAGGATTATGAGAATACTTTTGAAATATTGTTCATAAGATCACTAAAAATGAAATGTTGGAGGGATGGATGGAGGAGCAGGAAGAAGGGGGGAGGAAAGAAGGTGGTGGAGTGGAGATGAAGTGGGATGGAGGAAGGGGGAGGAGAGGAGACAGAGGGCGAATGGTGGAACATGGGGGGAGAAGTGGGAGAAGGGAGAGGTTCAAGGGAGAGAGGGGAGAAGGAGAAGAGCAAGGAGAAAAAAAGAGGGTAAGGGGCACGGAGAAAGGGAGGACAGATCGCGGAGAAGGGAAGGGAAAAATAGGTGTAGCTTGATACACTTAATAGTGACAACAGGCGTGTAATCAGAACACTGCCATTTTTTCTCTCTTTCTGCCTCTCTCAGTCACACACACAAGGTTTCTGGTAAATTTTACCTCAAAACTTTTGAAATTTGTCCTGTTATTTTTCAAAAGTATTTGCAAAAACTACTGAGGAGTGCGAGAAACTGAAGGATAATATTCCACCAGTACACCTGACGGAACAGTACTGGTGAATACTCGGACATTTATGGACACATATGCTCAGTCCTAATTCAGCTGAGTCACAGATCTGAACAAAAATATGAAGACCGAAGCCCAGGTGTTTGAGAGAGGCTGAGACCTTCAAGTAAAATCTGTAATAAAGGCATTAATGGACACAAAAGCCAATTCATTTGATAAATTTAAGCACTTTATTTTATTTAAAGCCTTATTTTTGGTGTAAAAAAAATCAGTTGCTGTGGAAAAAAGGGAGATAATAAAAAGTTAGAAAGCATTTTGAGCCAGATTGTGCAACCATAGAGTGATATACTCTTATTGTAAAATTACAGCGAAAGTGTATAATATGACGGGGCCGAAATTGCCCCTTTCCTTAAGGCCTGTTACCACCGGAAATTGGCAGCCATGCTGCGGAGTGAAATGGCCACCGACTTTCCATCCAATGGATGCCCATAGCCCAATTGCCTTCCCGAGGTTTTCTGGCAGTTACCAACACCACATCGCTTCCACCCCAGTCCCATGGCAATGCTGGCTAGCACTCCTAAGTGCGCCATCACTGCGCGCACCGCCGAGGTCCCCGGGCCGGAAGCCACGTTGCCCTATAAAAGTCATCCATCCGCTCGGCGGTGTCAAGAGTTGTTTTTTTTGGGTCGTGCATAATTCCTCTCTTCAAGGTCTGTTGCTTTGGTTTGATTTTGTGTCGGCGACTTTTTCCCGTTGCTTCACTAGCAGTGCAAGTATACAGTGCGCACTGCTTTGCGAGTGCTGAAGGCGCCTTCCACCTGCAGAACAGGGTGGCCACTTGGAAGAGGCTGGGCTTGTGGAGACCTTTGAAATGGGGGCAGTGCTGGCAGGCCAGCACCTCCTACACATTGTGCGTGCCGCCGAGGCACAGAGGAGAAGGCGGTGCCGGGAGCAACGGTTGCAGAGGCAGCGGGCAAGGGCCGCAGGTATCATTGCGGCCCAGCATGGAGAGGGCCAGGGAGATGGCCAGAGGGGAGGCAAGAGAGGTGCCACAGGAAGGCCCTCAGCAACACCATCCCCAAAGGAGGAGAGTGAGGTACGCGGACCCGCCACACCAGATACTGGGCCAGCAGGATAGGAGGCAGCCTGCAGCGGAGGCAGATGCTGAGCAGCAGCCTGCAGACGTGGAGGAGGCAGCAGAGCAACATGGAGAAGCCACTGAGCCACATTACAGAGGAAGATGGCTACACAGATGTGGGGGCACCAGGCCATATCGAGAAAGGGTATTCCGGCAGCAATTCTCATACAGGGATATGAATGATGATCGGTGACTGAGCAGACTAAGATTCCGGAAGGACTTCGTGATGGAGCTTTGCAATCTCCTGCAGGCAGAATTGGAGCCACAAACACGGGTCAGGACATCCCTGAGTGTGGCATCCAAGGTCACTATTGCCCTTAACTTTGATGCAACTCGGTCCTTCCAAGCTGCCACTGCGGACATGTGCAACATCTCGTAGTTTGCGGACTACACATTGATACGTGAGGCCACAGATGCTCTATCTAGGAGGAGGGTCAATTACATCTCATTCCCAATGACCAGGAAGAAGTAATTGGAGCACCAGACCGCATTCCTGCACATTGCGGCCTTCTCCTTGGGGTAATTGACTGCACCCATGTAGCTCTCAGAGCACCCCAACAAACTTCCGAGCAATTCAGAAACTGTAAGGGATTCATCTCCCTCAATGTCCAACTTGTTTGCGACCACAACTGCAAGATTATGGAAGTGGATGCTCGGTTTCCTGGCAGCAGCCACGAATCTTTCCTACTGCGCCAGAGCAGTGGGCCATGCCTCTTCACTGGTGCCAATGACGATTGCAGCTGGCTCCTTCGTGACAAGGGCTACGCGCTGAGCATTTGGCTCATATCTGCGCAACTCTAGAACTATTGGCCAGCTCATGTACAATGACAGTCTAACGCCCACCAGGACCAACATCGAGTGCACAATTGCCATTCTCAAGCAGCGGTTCCATTGTCTAGACCACTCAGGAGGCGTGCTGCAGTGTCTCCACATTCATGGTGGTGTGCTGCATGCTCCACAACCTTGCCATCATGAGGGTGCAGCCATTGGGGGACAAAGTAGCAGTGGCACCTGTGAATGAGGAGGAGGAGGAGGACGAGGAGGAGGAGGAGGCACAGGAGGAGGATGCAGGCAGCCAGCCACGTAGGAGGCGGTGTCGCCATCGTGACCCTGCAAAGGAAGCACAAAACCGTCTCTTGGCTGCGCAGTTCACATAACTGAATGCACAGTTGAGTCTGCATTTGGCCATGTCCATGGGTGAACTTATGAGCCCACTCACACATCATCCCCCACATTGAAATGAGGTAGCTCATCAGAAATTTCATACACAAAATAAAGGTTTATTAGAACCCAAACAATGGGTGTGCTAAACACTAAAATAATTCATTTTCACCCTTGTGCAACTCCTTGTTACCCCTCTTACGCAGACATATTCTTGCACTACGCTGCAGTGTCTCCCCTGTGGCTGCATCATGGATTTGGGAAGGCTACTGTGTGTCTGTAGAGGAAGCTACAGAGTCCTTGGACGCCTTTGACCCACTCTTCCTGTACGCCCTCAGTTGGAAGTGGCTGGGGCGATGCCACCTTTGGCAGCAATTGTGGAGTAGCAGGTCTCTGCTCAGAGCTGCTTTGAGTAGACTGGGTCTTTACTCCTTGGAGTTCAGAAGGATGAGGGGTGAACTTATAGAAACATTTAAAATCATGAAAGGAATAGACAAGATAGAGGCAGAGAGGTTGTTTCCATTGGTGGGGGAGACTAGAACTAGGGGGCACAGCCTCAAAATACGGAGGAGCCAATTTAAAACCGAGTTGAGAAAGAATTTCTTCTCCCAGAGGGTTGTGAATCTGTGGAATTCTCTGCCCAAGGAAGCAGTTGAGGCTGGCTAATTGAATGTTTTCAAGTCAAAGATAGATAGATTTTTAAGCAATAAGGGAATTAAGGGTTACGGGGAGAGGGCGGGTAAGTGGAGCTGAGTCCACGACCAGATCAGCCATGATCTTATTGAATGGCGGAGCAGGCTCGAGGGGCTAGATGGCCTACTCCTGTTCCTAATTCTTATGTTCTTATGTTCTTATGAACCGAAGAGCCCACATCAGTCTCCTGCTCCGAGGCGCCATCACCACCTCCCCCCGGGGCAGCACTCCACCTCCCCCACAAAGCTACTGGAGCACAGGTCAGCAGAGTGAGGTGGCACTGTTAGGTCCCTGGTGGATCCTGGTGGAACTAGCTGCATTAGCAGCAGTCCGATCTCACGTAGCCTCCAGCTGAGAGTGCATGAGAGCAGCCACACTCTGGAAGCCACCAGAGGCAAGAGTAGTAAGACACTCCATGGCCTGTTACCCAGAGCGCAGGAGAGCATTCTGAGCTTCCAGGGCAGCGACCATCCTCTCCCAAGAAACACAGCCACGCTCGCTCCCTCGCACCTGTGCTACAATGGTAGCTGTCACCTCTGTCAAAAGAAGCGTCGTCGCAGTTGGATCTGCATGGTCCCTCTGAGATTCCACCAACGACTGCACACTGTCAATGATGTTCCCCATGGTGTGCGCAGAGCTGTCCACAATGAGGTGGCAGACTCCTCCCCGCTCCTCACCACTTGCGACAGCCTCGTGGGCACCCCTTGCATTGCCGCCAACAGTTCCACTTGCATAGCTTCCACCCTTTGTTCGTACGTCCCAACATCGATGGGTTCGTCTGAGTCCTCCTCAGCATGACTCGGCTGCGCACTCGCCTCCCAGAGAGATGGCACCCGAGCTTCCCTTGGACCTACACCATGCAGCATCCTGCTAGGCCCTGGTGTTTCACCCCACCCAGTGTAGACCCCTCTCCTAAACCTAGGATACCCGACCACGGGCTCCCAGTATCTGAGCTGGTGCGTGGAACTGTAGGAAGCAGTGACGCACTGTTGCTGGCAGAACTCTCCCTCTCTCCATCTCCCTCATCCGATATGCCGCCAAGATCATCGAGCATCGAGGGTCTCAAGCGGCTCCTCCTCACTGTGGCTGCCAGTTGCCTCAATGGTGTCTGTGTAGCTCATTATGACACTTGGGGTCTCATCTGCAATCATAAATGGGAGAAGAGGTGCCGTGAGGGTCAGGTGCTGCATTGGACCATGCAGCAAGCAGCTTGCACAGAACCATAAGCAGTAGCCAGGTAGGCCATTGCAGTGTGAGGGACAGATAGCACTGCACAAGGGCCCTCACTTATCCATGCTGTCCCCAACGACATCAGAGACACCAGCAGCCACCTGGCTCCTACTCAGGTGGTCATCTGCAATCATAAAAGGGAGAAGGGGGGCCGTGAGGGTGAGATGCTGCATCAAACCATCCAGCAAGCAGCTTACACAGAAGCATAAGCAATCCATAGGCGGTCCCTCGAACAAGGATGACTTGCTTCCACGAGAGTTCACAGATGTTTCAATGAAGGACCCGATGTTCCAGTCCTGAACTCCAGTTGAGGGGGTGGAAGATGCCTGTGCGTGAATTTTTTTAACGTGTGATAACCGTTGCACATCAGCCACCACATGGGCTTGATAGAGCTAGGCCTTTATCCAGTGGCAAGGATTAACCAGGACTACTGGAGACCTGCTCTGCTGCACGGACCTCGTGCAATAGTCAGGAAGGCTATTGCACTTTAAGGGAGAAATGTGACTGCACAAAGGCCTTCACTTACCCATGCTGCCCCCAGCGATATCGGAGGAACCAGCAGCCACAGGGATACTAACGTGTGCGCCTACTAGCCGCTGCACCCTCTGCTCAAGATCAGTGAGCTGCACAATCTGCGATTCCCCACCACCAGTGGCTTGCTGGTCGGCACAGTTGTGCGCCACCTTTGCCTGCAAAGCAACAAAGGGTTGGTAAGTGGCAGTTTCAAGAGGCCTTAGCAATGAGTGCAAGTCTGGGTCAATTACAAGTTGTGAATCTGAGAGGAAAGCCATCCTCCATTGTGAGTGTGCACACATACAGGTCTAGCAATGAACAGGCACTCTAGCTGCTATGTAATGTTGGTGATAAAGAAGTGGAGGTGAAGGACAGTGTGGCAGATGTAATGTGAGGAGTTAGGGGAAGATTTACTCACTTTCATTAGGTGAATAAGGTCGTTTAGCCTTTTCCTGCATTGGCTGGGGGTCCACTGATGAATTGAGCTCCCCGAATCTCCTCAGTGATTTCCCTCCAGGCCTCGTAGAAGATGGCCCGACCTGGTCTTGCACTACTTTCAGGGAACAATACCCGCCTTCTTCCCGCCACACGTCCCAGTAGAGCCTCCAGCTCCACGTCACTGAAGCGGCTGGCCCTCCTCAAACCTCCCCTTGCAGCCATCTCCTCGGATACAGATCAAAACATACTCAAGACACAGCTGCAAAACCTGCCCTTCAAGAAGGCCAGGGAGCAGCTGCATCATTAGCATGATGGTTTTGAATCCAATGATTAGGAGGGTAATGTCGCAGTCCAAACGCCACTCCGCTGACACACCGCTGAAAGTAGCCCCTAGCACCAATCATTACCACTCTGCTCCATTTTCGGGCCAAAAAACCGAATTGCACTCTTAACACCACCCCATCCATATCGGTGGTAAGGGACGCTCAAATACGGTGCATCCTTCCCATTTCAGGTGGAGGGCATTTTTTACACCGACATTTTTAACATTTAAAATATCCATCACAATACCACCTACAGGATTAACAGGTACTCTAGGTACTAATAATGAATTTTCAATTAAGTTAAATGAGTGCCACACTTACTAAATTTAATATATAATAGATAGACAGAAAGATGGGCAGATGAATATACACTTCCGCTCCTCCTGACCCCACAAGAAACATTAAAAAACTTACATTAATTGACCTCTTCTGCTCTCAAATCCTCTTCTTGTTGCTTTCACCTGGCGGGAAAGCCACAATAATTTCCCTGCTCACGTCAAAGTTCATAGAATCATAGAATCATAGCAATTTACAGCATGGAAGGAGGCCATTTCGGCTCATCATGACCGCACCAGCCGACAAAGAGTTATCCAGCCTAATCCCACTTTCAAGCTATTGGTCCGCAGCACTGTAGGTTACGGCACTTCAACTGCAGATTCAGGTACTTTGTAAATGTGATGAGGGTTTCTGCCTCTACCACCCTTTCAGGCATTGAGTTCCAGACGCTCACCACCTTTTGGGTGAAGACATTTCTCCTCAAATCCGCTCCAAACCTCCTACCAATTACTTTAAATCTATGCCCCCTTGTTGTTGACCCCTCTGCTAAGAGAAATAGGTCCATCCTATCCATCTATCTAGGTCCCTCATAATTTTATACACCTCATTAAGGTCTCCCTTCAGCCTCCTCTGTTCCAAAGAAAACAAACCCAGCCTATCCAATCTTTCGTCATACATACATTTCTCCAGTCCAACAACATGCTCGTAAATATCCTCTGTACCCTCCCTTGTACAATCACACCTTTCCTGTAATGTGGTGACTAGAACTGCATGCAGTACTCCAGCTGTGGCATAACTAATGTTTTATACAGTTCAAGCATAGCCTACCTGCTCTTGTATCCTATGCCTTGGCTAATAAAGGCAAATATTTTGTATGACTACTTAACCACCTTATCTACCTGGCCTGCTACCTTCAGGGCTCTGTGGATAACACTCCAAGGTCCCTATGTTCCTCTACACTTCTCAGTGTCCTACCATTTAATGTGTATTCCCTTGCCTTGTTAGCCCTTCCCAAATGCATTACCTCACACTTCTCTGGATTGAATTCCATTTGCCACTGTTCTGCCCACCTGAACAGTTCATTGATGTCTTCCTGCCGTCTACAGCTTTCTTCTTCATTATGCTGTGAAGCGCCTTGGGATGCTTTACTACGTTAAAGGCGCTATATAAATAAAAGTTATTATTATTTATTATTATCAACCACACAGCCGATTTTAGTATCATCTGCAAACTTCTTAATCATATCCCCTACATTCAAGTATAAATCATTGATATATACCCCAAAAGCAAGGGACCCAGTACTGAGCCCTGCGGAACCCCACTGGAAACAGCCTTTCAGTCACAAAAAGATACATCAACTATTACCCTTTGCTTCCTGCCTCTGAGCCAATTTTGGATCTAACTTGCCACTTTGTCCTGGATCCCATGAGCTTTTACTTTTGTGACCAGTCTGCCATGTGGGACCTTATCAAAAGCATTGCTAAAATCCATATACACGACATCAAACGCACTACCCTCATCGACCCTTCTTGTTACCTCCTCAAAAAATTCAATCAAGTTAGTCAGACACAAACCACCCTTAACAAATCCATGCTGAGTGTCCTTGATTAATCTGTTTCTTTCTAAATGAAGATCCTGTCCCTCAGAATTATTTCCAAAAATTTTCCCACCACCTAGGTTAGGCTGACTGGCCTGTAATTACTTGGTCTATCCCTTTCTCCTTTTTTAAACAAAGGTACTACATTAGCAGTACTCCAGTTCTCCAGCACCACACCTGAATCCACAGAGGATTAGAAAATGATGGTCAGGACCTCTGCTATTTCCTCTTTTGCTTTGCTTAACAGCCTGGGATACATTTCATCCGGGCCTGGGGATTTATCCACTTTCAAAGCTGCTAAACCCCTTAATAATTCCTCTTTCACTATGTTTATTTCATCTAATATTTCACACTCCTCCTCCCTGATATCAATGTTTGCATCACCCCTCTCTTTTGTGAAAACAAACGTGAAATATTCATTAAGAACCATACCCACATCTTCCGCATCCACACACAGATTACCATTATGGTCTCTAATAGGCCCTATACTTTCTTTAGTTATCCTCTTGCTCTTAATGTATTTATAAAATATCATTGGGTTTTCCTTGATTTTACTCGCCAAAATGTTTTCATGCTCTCTCTTTGCTTTCCTAATTTCCTTTTTAATTGCACCCCTGCACTTTCTATACTCCTCTGGAGTTTCTGCAGTATTGAGCCCTCGGTATCTGTCATAAGCCTCCCTTTTTTTCTTTATTCTACGTTATATGTCCCTTGGCATCCGGGGGGGTCTAGATTTGTTAGCAACAACAACAATGATCTGCATTTATAAAATTGCAATCGGGCCCAATGATGCCACGGGATCCTGATCTACATCTTTAAAGCATCAGAACATCAGGTTAAAATTGTAGATGGCGGGATCCAGGGCGGGGAGGGGCTGTGGTGTGGGGGTTCACAGGTGGGTAAGTAACTCGTCCGGTTTTCACTGGGGGTGTAGGGTTAAAATTGCCACTTCAATGTACCAGCCATGCACCTGAAGACTTTTTAAAAAACTGTCCTGTTTTGCAAATTGATTAATTTGTATACTGCTGTTGACCACTTGGCGACTGATTACATAGGGAAATGTGCCTTTTAAATGTTAAATCACCCACTCAATCCCTTAGAAAGACTGAATGCCAGAGATGCATAGGTATTCTGTTCATAAATGAGGGAAATACAATGTATGATACATTTCCCTCACTTGCATGGTGTCATAATACACCTTCAATGGATCATCCAATGCCATTTCTGCCACCTCCAGCATGATCCCACCACCAAACACATCTTAACCGCTCCTCCCCTTTCAGCATTCCAAAGGTGCTGTTCCCTCCATGACACCCTGGTCCACTCCTCAATCATCCCCAGCACTCCCTCCCCGTCCAACGGCACCTTCCCGTCCAATCATAGGAGATGCGACACTTACCCTTTTACCTCCTCCCTGTCCACCATCCAGGCTCCAAACACTCCTTCCAGGTGAAACAGTGATTTACTTGTACTAATTGCAATATTGGTATACCATATCTGCTGCTCACTTTGCAGTCTCCTCTACACTGGGGAGACCAAACACAGATTGAATGACTGCTTTTGAAATACCTCCATTCAGTCCATAAGCCTGACCCAGAGCTTCCAGTCGCCTGTCACTTTAATTCTCCACTCCACTCCCACGCTGACCTCGGCCTCTTACACTTGTTATTTATTAATGCTTGGGGGTCACCAGACACCAGAGGGCATCGGGCTGGACGCATGTGGCATCTGTGCTTTGTCACCTGTATATAAGCTGGGTATCTTTGTCATGCAGGCACTCTCGGCTGGAATAAAGATGGACAGGCTGCATGTGAGTGAGTTTACAGCAACCAGACTCTTGAGTCATTACAATTAGCGATGAGGATGGGATCAGTATTTTGTGGCCAACGACATGGAGGCAGAGGCTTACGCAGTTAAGCGCAGGGCAGTTCTCCTAACCGTTTATGGTCCAAAAATTTATGGCCTCATGAAGAATCTTCTCTCGCCTGTACGTCCGGCAGGAAAAGGGTACGAGGAATTGTGTACGCTGGTGGATAACCATCTGAAGCCACAAGAGGGAATCATCATATCACGCTACCGTTTCTACATGCATGTTTGTGCTGAGGGCCAGGTCGTGTTGGAATTTGTCGCTGACCTGCGACGTCTTGCTGAGCCGTGTTAGTTTAGGAACATGCTGGAAGACATGCTGCATGATGTCTTCATGATAGGCATCAGCCTCAGGAAGCTGTTGGCTGCAGGGGTGCTGAATTTGAAAAAGGCCATCACGACTGCCCAGGCATGCATGACGACGCAAGATAATGTGAGGCAGATATCATCGACGAGTCGGAGTTCCATGGCAAGTACTGTAAACAAGATGGTGTCTCTTTCGGGCAGAGCTGCTTACGCGAAACTTGCCGCTGCTCAGAGCCCACCAACTGGTTCGAACCAGATTTCACCCTGTTGGCTTTGTGGGGGCATCAGTGTCGGGGTAGACAATACTCATGCAATGGATGTTCGAAAGTGGGGCACCTTCACAGGATGTGTCCACAACGGAGCAAGCGTGGTGCGGCTCACCATGTGGTTGATGAGGACCAATTCAGTGATGGTCCGGATACGCAACCCGAGCAGGAAGTGAATGGACTGCATTTGTTCCTGAGCAAGAGCCAGCCAATAGTTATTAATGTGAAGTTGAATGGCGTGCCTGTATCAATGGAGCTGGACACAGGTGCGAGCCAGTCGATAATGAGCCAAAGGACATTTGACCAAGCTGTGGGACACTAAAGTTGCGAAATCGAAGCTGAGTCCAGTCAATGCCAGGTTACGTACTTACACTAAGGAACTCATACCGGTGCTCGGCTGTGCAGCAATCAAGGTGTCATATGAAGGTGTGGTTCACGAGCTACCATTATGGATCATTCCAGGTAATGGTCCAATGCTGTTCGACAGGAATTGGCTTGAGAAAATCAAGCTGAACTGGAATGATGTCCAGATGTTGCCCTCGGTGGATGATACTTCGTGTGCTCAAGTATTGAAAAAGTTTCCTTCTTTGTTTGAACCGGGCATTGATAGTTTTATGGGAGCCAAGGTGCAGATTCACCTGGGCTCCAATGCAAGGCCTGTCTATCACAAAGCTCAGTCTGTTCCATACATGATGAGGGAGAAGGTTGAAATTGAACTTGACAGACTCCAGCGTGAAGGGATCATATCACCGGTCGAGTTTAATGAGTGGGCGAGTCCCATTGTTTCTGTATTGAAGAGTGATGGCACTGTCAGGATTTGTGGAGATTACAAGGTTACAATGAACCGATTTTCGAAACAGGATCAGTATCCGTTACTGAGAGCTGATGACCTGTTCGCCATGCTAGCTGGTGGAAAGTCGTTCACGAAACTGGATCTGACATTGGCCTAGATGACCCAGGAGCTTGTTGACACTTCGAAGAAACTGACCTGCATCAACACCCATAAAGGACTGTTCATCTACAACAGATGTCCTTTTGGGATTCATTCGGCTGCAGCCATATTTCAGAGGAATATGGAGAGTTTACTGAAGTCTGTTCCTAGAACTGTCATGTTTCAAGATGACATTTTGGTTACAGGTCGCGACACTGCTGAAGATCTGAACAATCTTGAAGAAGTCCTACAGTGTCTGGACAAGGTAGGACTCAGGCTGAAACGCTCGAAGTGTGTATTCATGGCACCTGAAATCAAATTCTTCGGGAGGAAGATTGTTGCTGATGACATCAGGCCCCCCAGATTCAAAAACCGAGGCTATCAAAAATGCACCCAGGCCTCAAAATGTGACAGAGCTGTGTTCGTTCCTTGGGCTACTCAACTACTTTGGTAATTTCTTACCCAGATTGAGCACTTTACTAGAGCCACTGCATGTGTTACTAAGAAAAGGCGACAACTGGGGTGCATCTCAAGATAGAGCCTTTGAGAAAGCCAAGAATCTGCTATGTTCAAACAACTTGTTTGTTCATTATGATCCGTGTAAGTGTTTTGTAATTGCCTGTGATGCTTCATCATATGGGGTTGGCTGCATACTCCAACAAGCAAATAAATTGGACAAGCTACAACCTGTTGCATATGCTTTGAGAAGTCTGTCTGTCTAAAGCAGAAAGAGCTTACAGTATGGTAGAGAAAGAAGCTTTGGCCTGTGTGTATGGGGTAAAGAAAATGCACCAGTACCTGTTTGGTCTTCATTTTGAACTAGAAATGGATCACAAGCCACTCATTTCATTGTTTGTGGAAAACAAAAGTATCAATACCAATGCATCATCCCGCATTCAAAGGTGGGTGCTGACATTGTCTGCCTATGATTACGTCATCCGTCATAGACCTGGTACTGAGAATTGTGCCGATGCACTGAGTCATCTGCCCTTACCCAAAACTGAGATGGAGACGCCTCAAACTGCAGATCTACTGTTAGTAATAGATGCTTTTGAGAGTGAAGGAACCTCTGTCACTGCTCAACAAGTTAGGATCTGGACCAGCCATGACCTGATTTTGTCGGTTGTGAAATGGTGTGCACTCAGTGGTGATTGGTCTGCCATACCTATGGAAATGCGTGAGGAGACCAAACCTTTCAACCATTGCAAGGATGAGCTGTCCATTCAGTCAGATTGTTTACTGTAGTGTCGGAGCGGCCTATAAAGGCCCAGCGGGTGTTCCACAGGCAGCGGCAGTTGGTGAGAGGCGGGAGCAGTGTCGGAGCGGCCTATAAAGGCCCAGTGGGTGTTCCACAGGCAGCGGCAGTTGGCGAGAGGCGGGAGCAGCGTCGGGGCGGCCTAAAAAAGGCCCAACGGGTGTTCCACAGGCAGCGGCAGTTGGTGAGAGGTGGGAGCAGCGTCTGAGCGGGCTATAAAGGTGTACTTGTGCAGCTACAGCGGGAAAAAAACAAAAAAGAAGTAGAAAGGAATCAAAAGGTGACGTCACAGCCAAGGGGGTAAGTGATTGGCTGGTGATTGGTGAGTAGCTTTTCTTTTTATTTTTTATATCAGTAAATAAACTGTAACATTGTTGTTACCAATTTAAGGGTATCTAAGGGTTAAGGCATGGCAGGAGAGCTCGGTCACGTGATATGCTCCTCCTGTACCATGTGGGAACTCAGGGACACTTCCGGTGTCCCTGACGACTACGTGTGTGAGAAGTGTATCCACCTCCATCTCCTGACGGACCGCGTTGCGGAATTGGAGCTGAGGGTGGATTCACTCTGGAGCATCCACGATGCTGAGAATGACATAAGTGGCACATGTAGTGAGTTGGTCTTACCGCATGAGAAGGATCCACAGCCAGCTAGGGAATGGAAGACCAGCAGGAAGAGTAGTACAAAGAAGGTAGTGCAGGGGTCCCATCTGGTCATCCCCCTGCAAAACAGATACACTGCTTTGAGTGCTGTTGAGGGAGATGACTCATCAGGGGAGAGCAGCAGCAGCTAAGTTCATGGCACCGTGGCTGGCTCTGTTGTACAAGAGGGCATGAAAAAGAGTGGGAGAGCGATAGTGATAGGGGATTAGGGGGATAGATAGGCGTTTCTGCGGCCGCAATCGTGACTCCAGGATGGTATGTTGCCTCCCTGGTGCAAGGGTCAAGAATGTCTCTGAGCGAGTGCAGGACATTCTAAAAAGGGAGGGAGAACAGCCAGTTGTTGTGATGCACATTGGTACCAACATAGGTAAAAAAAGGGATGAGGTCCGACAAGACGAGTTTAAGGAGCTAGGAGCTAAATTAAAAAGTAGGTCCTCAAAAGTAGTAATCTCGGGATTGCTACCAGTGCCACGTGCTAGTCAGAGTAGGAATCACAAGATAGCACAGATGAATACGTGGCTTGAGCAGTGGTGCAGCAGGGAGGGATTCAAATTCGTGGGGCATTGGAACAGGTTCTGGGGGAGGTGGGACCAGTACAAATTGGACGGTCTGCACTTGGGCAGGACCGGAACCAATGTCCTAGGGGGAGTGTTTGCTAGTGCTGTTGGGGAGGAGTTAAACTAATGTGGCAGGGGGATGGGAACCAATACAGGGAGACAGAGGGAAACAAAAAGGAGACAAAAACAAAAGACAGAAAAGAGATGAGTAAAAGTGGAGGGCAAAGAAACCAAGGGCAAGAAACAAAAAGGGCCACTGAATATAAAAGGGCTGCAGGAGGGGTCAAAACTAAAAATCATGGTTTAAAAACTAGGATGAAAACACTCTATCTAAATGCATGCAGCATTCGAAATAAAGTAAATGAGTTGACGGCACAAATCATTACAAATGGGTATGATTTGGTGGCCATTACAGAAACATGGTTGCAAGGTGGCCAAGACTGGGAATTAAACATATAGGGGTATCTGACGATTCAGAAAGATAGGCAAGAAGGGAAAGGAGGTGGGGTAGCTCTGTTAATAAAAGATGATATCAGGGCAGTTGTGAGGGATGATATTGGCTCCAATGAACAAAATGTTGAATCATTCTGGGTGGAGATTAGAGATAGTAAGGGGAAAAAGTCACTGGTCGGCGTAGTTTATAGGCCCCCAAATAATAACTTCACGGTGGGGCGGGTAATAATCAAGGGAATAATGGAGGCATGTGAAAAAGGAACGGCAGTAGTCATGGGAGATTTTAACCTACATATCGATTGGTCAAATCAAATCGCACGGGGTAGCCTGGAGGAGGAATTCATAGAATACATACGGGATTGTTTCTTAGAACAGTATGTAACAGAACGTACAAGGGAGCAAGCCATCTTAGATCTGGTCCTGTGTAATGAGACAGGAAAAATAAACGATCTCCTCGTAAAAGATCCTCTCGGAATGAGTGATCACAATATGGTTGAATTTGTAATACAGATTGAGGATGAGGAAGTTGTGTCAGAAACGAGCGTACAATGCTTAAACAAAGGGGACTACAGTGGGATGAGGGCAGAGTTGGCGAAAGTAGACTGGAAACACAGACTAAACGGTGGCACAATTGAGGAATAGTGGAGGACTTTTAAGGAGCTCTTTCATAGTGCGCAACAAAAATATATTCCAGTGAAAAAGAAGGGCGGCAAGAGAAGGGATAACTAGCTGTGGATAACCAAGGAAATAAACGAAAGTATCAAATCAAAGACCAATGCGTATAAGGTGGCCAAGGTTAGTGGGAAACTAGAGGATTGGGAAAATTTTAAGCAACAGCAAAGAATGACTAAAAAAGCAATAAAGAAAGGGAAGATAGATTACGAAGGTAAACTTGCGCAAAACATAAAAACAGATAGTAAAAGCTTTTACAGATATATAAAACGGAAAAGAGTGACTAAAGTAAATGTTGGTCCCTTCGAAGATGAAAAGGGGGATTTAATAATGGGAAATGTGGAAATGGCTGAGACCTTAAACAATTATTTTGCTTCCGTCTTCACAGTGGAAGACACAAAAACCATGCCAAAATTTGCAGGCCACAGGAATGTGGGAAGGGAGGACCTTGAGACAATCACTATCACTAGGGGGGTAGTGCTGGACAGGCTAATGGGACTCAAGGTAGACAAGTCCCCTGGTCCTGATGAAATGCATCCCAGGGTATTAAAAGAGATGGCGGAAGTTATAGCAGATGCATTCGTTATAATCTACCAAAATTCTCTGGACTCTGGGGAGGTACCAGCAGATTGGAAAGCAGCTAATGTAATGCCTCTGTTTAAAAAAGGGGGCAGGCAAAAGGCAGGTAACTATAGGCCGGTTAGTTTAACATCTGTAGTGGGGAAAATGCTTGAAACTATCATTAAGGAAGAAATAGCGGGACATCTAGATAGGAATAGTGCAATCAAGCAGACGCAGCATGGATTCATGAAAGGGAAATCATGTTTAACTAACTTACTGGAATTCTTTGAGGATATAACGAGCATGGTGGATAGAGGTGTACCGATGGATGTGGTGTATTTAGATTTCCAAAAGGCATTCGATAAGGTGCCACACAAAAGATTACTGCAGAAGATAAAGGTACGCGGAGTCAGAGGAAATGTATTAGCATGGATAGAGAATTGGCTGGCGAACAGAAAGCAGAGAGTCGGGATAAATGGGTCCTTTTCCGGTTGGAAATCAGTGGTTAGTGGTGTGCCACAGGGATCAGTGCTGGGACCACAACTGTTTACAATATACATAAATGACCTAGAAGAGGGGACAGAGAGTAGTGTAACAAAATTTGCAGATGACACAAAGATGAGTGGGAAAGCGGGTTGTGTAGAGGAGTCAGAGAGGCTGCAAGGAGATTTGGATAGGTTAAGCGAATGGGCTAAGGTTTGGCAGATGGAATACAATGTCGGAAAGTGTGAGGTCATCCACCTTGGGAAAAAAAACAGTAAAAGGGAATATTATTTGAATGGGGAGAAATTACAACATGCTGTGTTGCAGAGGGACCTGGGGGTCCTTGTGCATGAATCCCAAAAAGTTAGTTTGCAGGTGCAGCAGGTAATCAGGAAGGCGAATGGAATGTTGACCTTCATTGCGAGAGGGATGGAGTACAAAAGCAGGGAGGTCTTGCTGCAACTGTATAAGGTATTGGTAAGGCCGCACCTGGAGTACTGCGTGCAGTTTTGGTCACCTTACTTAAGGAAGGATATACTAGCTTTGGAAGGGGTACAGAGACGATTCACTCGGCTGATTCCAGAAATGAGGGGGTTACCTTATGATGATAGATTGAGTAGACTGGGTCTTTACTCGTTGGATTTCAGAAGGATGAGGGGTGATCTTATAGAAACATTTAAAATCATGAAAGGGATAGACAAGATAGAGGCAGAGAAGTTGTTTCCATTGGTAGGGGAGACTAGAACTAGGGGGCACAGCCTCAAAATATGGAGGAGCCAATTTAAAACCGAGTTGAGAAAGAATTTCTTCTCCCAGAGGGTTGTGAATCTGTGGAATTCTCTGCCCAAGGAAGCAGTTGAGGCTGGCTCATTGAATGTTTTCAAGTCAAAGATAGATAGATTTTTAACCAATAAGGGAATTAAAGGTTACGAGGAGAGGGCGGGTAGGTGGAGCTGAGTCCACGAACAGATCAGCCATGATCTTATTGAATGGCGGAGCAGGCTCGAGGGGCTAGATGGCCTACTCCTGTTCCTAATTCTTATGTTCTTATGTAATCATGTAATTATGCCTTAGAAAGGTCAAGAAAAATTTGCACGTGAACTTCATAGCACTCATCCTGGTATTGTCATGATGAAGTCCATTGCTAGGTCTCGTGTATGGTGGCCTGGAATTGACTCTGATCTGGAATCATGCATGCATCAGTGCAATACTTGCATGCAGCTAAATAAAGTACCAGCGGAATCTCCGCTGGGTCTTTGGTTGTGGCCATCCAAACCATGGTTGAAGATCCACATTGATTTTGCAGGCCCATTCCTAGGAAAGATGTTTTTTGTCATAGTACATGCATATTCTAAGTGGATAGAGTGTGTTATTACGTCATCCAGCACGTCTACAGCTACTATTGAGAGCCTTCGTATCATGTTTGCTACTCATGGTTTGCCTGACATTGTTGTGAGCGACAATGGATATTGGATCACAAGTCTTGAGTTCCAGGAGTTCATGAAACTCAATGGCATCAGACATGTGAGATCAGCTCCATTCAAACCTGCTCCTAATGGTCAAGCAGAACATGCCGTTCAAACGATCAAGCAAAGTATGAAACGTGTAAATCAGGGCTCACTGCAGAGACGGTTATCATGTATATTGCTCAGTTACAGGTCAAACCCTCATACGCTTACTTGGGTTCCTCCTGCTGAACTACTGATGAAGAGAAATTTCAAGACCAGGCTTTCTCTTCTTCATCCAGATTTGAATGATCGTGTTGAAAACAGATGTCAAAGTCAGCAATGGTGTCATGATCGTGTTGCCGTGTCACGTGACATCTCGGTCAATGATTCGGTTTATGTAGTGAACTATGGTCAAGGTCCAAAGTGGATCGCCGGCACTGTTACAGCCAAGGAGGGTAACAGAGTGTATATTGTCATGCTCAAGAATGGGCAAACATGCAGGAACCATCTTGACCAGGTTAAACTGCGGCACACGGATGAACTGGAACCGAGTGAGGAAGATGCAGTCAGTAACCAACCAACCATTGTTCACTCATCAGAGGACTCTGCTGACATTACTGACTCTGAACCTTCAGTCTCTGATGTGGTCACAACCACTCCCATCAGGTCAGCTGCTCAGCCCTCAGTCTCAACGGAGTCAGAACGTTCACCCGGAGCCAAAGTTGAACTGAGACGATCAACTCATGAGAGGAAAGCCCCAGGCCGTCTTAATTTGTAAAATGACTGTTGTTAAGATTTTAAAAGGGGGATATTGTTATGTATTAATGCTTGGGAGGTCACCAGACACCAGAGGGCACCGCGGTCGGAGGTCATCGGGCTGTACACATGAGGCATGTGTGCTTGGTCACCTGTATATAAGCTGGGTGTCTTTGTCATGCAGGCACTCTCGGGCTGGAATAAAGATGAATCAGGTTGCACCTAAGTGAGTTTACAGCAACCAGACTCTTGAGTCATTACAATGCTGTTCTAATGAAGCTCAATATAAGCTCAAGACACAGCACCCATCTTTCGATTAGGCACTTCACAGCCTTCTGGACTCAACATTGAGTTCAAAAATTTCAGATCATCAACTCTACCCATATTTTTTCGGACAGCAGCTGTTGCTGATGATTCTGGTAATCCCATTTACACCTCCTCTAGAACCATTTTTTGTTTCTTTACTTGTCCTATTAGCATCTCCTTTTACTGTGCACCATCATCCCCTTTTTCATTTAATAAGAACATAAGAACATTAGAAATAGGAGCAGGAGTAGGCATATGATGCCTCGAGCCTGCTCCGCCATTTAATACGATCATGGCTGACCCGATCATGGACTCAGGACCACTTCCCTGTCCGTTCCCGATAACCCCTTATTCCCTTATCAGTTAAGAAGCTGACTATCTCTGTCTTAATTTTATTCAACGTCCCAGCTTCCACAGCTCTGTGAGGCAGCGAATTCCACAGATTTACAACCCTCTGAAAGAAGAAATTCCTCCTCATCTCAGTTTTAAATGGCGGCCCATTATTCTAAGATTATGCCCCTAGTTCTAGTCTCCCCTATCAGTGGAAGCATCCTCTCTGCATCCACTTTGTCAAGCCCCCTCATAATCTTATATGTTTTGATAAGATCACCTTCTTCTGAATTCCAATGAGTAGAGGCCCAACCTCCTCAATCTTTCCTCATAAGTCAACCCTCTCATCTCCGGAATCAACCTAGTGAACCTTCTCTGAACTGCCTCCAAAGCAAGTATATCCTTTCATAAATATGGAAACCAAAACTGCACGCAGTAGTCCAGGTGTGGCCTCACCAATACCCTGTATAACTGTAGCAAGACTTCCCTGCTTTTATACTCCATTCCCTTTGCAATAAAGGCCAAGATTCCATTGGCCTTCCTGATCACTTGCTGCACCTGCATACTATCCTTTTGTGTTTCATGCACAAGTGCCCCCAGGTCCCGCCGTACTGCAGCAATTTGCAATTTTTCTCCATTTAAACAATAACTTTGTTTTTTTCTGCCAAAGTGCATGACCTCACACTTTACAACATTATAGTCCATCTGCCAAATTTTTGCCCACTCACTTAGCCTGTCTATGTCCTTTTACAGATTTTTTGTGTCCTCATCACACATTGCTTTTCCTCCCATCTTTTTATCGTCAGCAAACTTGACTATGTTACACTCGGTCCCTTCTTCCAAGTTGTTAATATAGATTGTAAATAGTTGGGGTCCCAGCACTGATCCTTGCGGCACCCCACTAGTTATTCATTGCCAACCTGAGAATGAACCATTTATCCCGATTCTTTGTTTTTTCTGTTAGTTAGCCAATCCTCTATCCATGCTAATATATTACCCCCAACCCTGTGAACTTTTATCTTGTGCAGTAACCTTTTATGTGGCACCTTGTCAAATGCCTTCTGGAAGTCCAAATACACCACATCCACTGGTTCCCCTTTATCCACCCTGTTTGTTACATCCTCGAAGAATTCCAGAAAATTTGTCAAACATGACTTCCCCTTCATAAATCCATGCTGACTCTGCCTGACCAAATTTTGCTTTTCCAAATGTCCTGCTACGACTTCTTTAATAATGGACTCCGACATTTTCCCAACCACAGATGTTAGGCTAACTGATCTATAATTTCCCGCTTTCTGTCTGCCTCCTTTTTTAAATAGGGGCATTACATTTGCAGTTTTCCAATCTGCTGGGACCTCCCCAGAATCCAGGGAATTTTGATAAATTACAACCAATGCATCCACGATCTCTGCCGTTACTTCTATTAAGACCCTAGTGATATGTCCTTACTGTACAGTACAAATGCACATGAGGCCCATGCTTGAGAGAAGGTCACTCTGTAACCAACAACTTTTATTCCAGCACTGAAGTGATGAAGGTGGGTGGAGCTTCCCCTTTTATACTGGAAAGACCAGGTTAGGAGTGTCTCCCACAAGTTCACCATCTAGTGGTCAATGTTCTCACAGTGTACAACTAGTCAGTTTATACATGGGTTACAATGACAATTAAATACATGACATCACCTCCCCCACAATGTCTTATTGGGCTCACAGGTTAAGTCTCTCTGGTGGTTTATGCTCCCTTGTAGAGCGCCTCAGTTGGGGCTCAGGTTGTTGGGTGCTGGCCTGAGTGTCTGCTGTTTGCGGTGCCTCAGGCCTGTCCGGACTGCCCACAGTGACTGGGCTCTCCTCCACTTGGTTCCGGTGTTCGGCCACCTGTGGAGAAGTGAACTCTACATCGTGTTCTTCCTCTGCTTCTTCTAAGGGGTTGCTGAACCTCCTTTTTGTTTGATCCACGTGTTTGCAGCAGATTTGTCCATTGGTAAGTTTAACGACCAGAATCCTATTCCCCTCTTTGGCAATCACAGTGCCTGCGAGCCATTTAGGCCCTGCAGCGTAGTTGAGAACAAAGACAGGGTCATTGACATCAATATATCGCGCCCTCGCATTCCCGTCGTGGTAGTCACATTGTGACTGATGCCTGCTCTCAACAATTTCTTTTATGGTGGGTTGTATAAGGGATAACCTGGTTTTGAGCGTCCTTTTCATTAGCAGCTCTGCGGGTGGGACCCCTGTGAGCGAGTGTGGTCGGGATCTATTCGCCAACAAGAGGCGTGATAAGCGGCTTTGTAGGGAACCCCCTTGGATTCTGAGCATCCCCTGTTTGATTATCTGCACTGCTCGTTATGCCTGGCCATTTGAGGCCGGTTTCAACGGTGCCGTTCTGACATGGTTGATACCATTTCCTGCCATGAAGTCCTGGAATTCAATGCTTGTAAAGCACGGGCCATTGTCACTGACCAAGACGTCAGGTAGACCATGGGCGGCGAACATTGCCCATAGACTTTCTAGCGTGGTCAAGGATGTGCCTGAATTGAGAATGTCACACTCGATCAATTTGGAGTAGGTGTCTACTACAACCAAAATCATTTTTCCCATGAAAGGACCTGCGTAGTCCACATGGATGTGTGACCATGGTTTGACGGGCCAAGATAAGGGCTATAGGGGGCTTCCATGGACGCATTGCCCAGCTGGACGCATGTGTTGCACCTGCAAACACAAAGTTCCAGGTCTGAATCTATCCCTGGCCGCCAAACGTATGACTTGGCAATTGCCTTCATCATGACAATGCCCGGGTGCTCATTGTGGAGTTCTCTGATGAACATCTCTCTGCCCATCTGGGGCATGACTACTCGGTTTCCCTATAGTAGGCAATCGGCCTGAATTGAGAGTTCATCCTTGCGCCTGTGAAATGGTTTGAATTCCTCAGGGCATGCCCCATATGTGGCCGCCCAGTCCCCATTAAGGACACATTTCTTGACTAAAGACAGTAGTGGGTCTCTATTTGTCCAGAATTTGATCTGACGGGCTGTCACGGGTGAGCCTTCACTTCCGAAAGCTTCCACAGCCATGACCATCTCAGCAGCTGCTCGCTTGCCCCCTCGGTGGTGGCTAGTGGGAGCCTGCTGAGTGCATCAGCACAATTTTCAGTGCCCGGTCTGTGCCGAATTGTATAGTCATAGGCGGCTAATGTGAGTGCCCACCTCTGTATGAGGGACGATGCATTTGCATTTATGGCCTTGTTGTCGGCCACAAAGGGACGTTAGGGGTTTGTGATCTATCTCCAGCTCAAATTTCCTGCCAACAGGTACTGGTGCATTTTTTTTACAGCATATACACACGCAAGCGCTTCCTTTTCTACCATGCCGTAGCCCCGTTCTGCCTGGGACAGACTTCTGGAGGCATAAGCTACTGGCTGTAACTGACCCTTGGCATTAACATGCTGCAACACACACCCGACACCATAGGACGACGTGTCGCACGTTAAAACAAGTTTCTTACATGGGTCATATTGCGTTAACAGATTCTTGGAACATAACAAATTTCGTGCTCGATCAAAAGCCCTATCCTGGCTGTCCCCCCAGACCCATTCACGACCTTTGCATAGGAGCACGTGTAGCGGCTCTAACAACGTGCTCAATTTGGGAAGAAAGTTGCCAAAATAGTTCAGGAGCATGAGGAATGAACGCAGCTCCATCGTGTTACGGGGTCTGGATGCTCTCTGGATCTCTTCCGTTTTGAACGCAGTATGTCTGATCCCGTCTGCTGCTACCCTCATCTGCAGGAATTATATCTTGGAAGACGCACTTCAACTTTTTCAGTCGCAGACCTACCCGGTCCAGTCTGCGTAGTACCTCCTCCAGGTTGTGGAGGTGTTCTTCAGTATCACAACCCGTGATGAGGATTTCGTCTTGAAAAACCACTGTCCTTGTAATCGACTTGAGTAGGCTTTCCATATTGCGTTGAAAAATCGCGGCGGCCGAGCGAATCCCAAACGGACATCTGTTGTACTCAAACAACCCCTTGTGTGTCATGATGGTGGTCAGCTTCTTCAACTCACTCGCCAGCTCCTGGGTCATGTAAGCTGAGGTTAGGTTCAATTTTGAAAAAAGTTTGCCACCGGATAGCGTCGCAAAGAGGTCCTCCACACTCGGTAGCGGGTACTGATCTTGGAGTGACACCCGATTGATGGTGGCCTTGTAATCGCCACATATCCTGACCGACCCATCCGCCTTGAGCACCGGCACGATCGGGCTCGCCCAGTCACTGAATTCGACTGGCGAGATGGTTCCTTCCCTCAGCAGGTGGTCCAATTTGCCTTCTATCTTTTCCTGCATCACGTACGGCACTGCTCCGGCCTTGTGGTGTACTGGCCTGGCATCCGGGTTTATGTGAATCACTACCTTGGTCCCCATGAAAGTGCCAATGCCGGGCTGAAATAGTGAGTCAAATTTGTCCAGGACCTGTGAGGATGGTATTCACTCCACAGAAGAAATTGCATTGACATCGTCCCATTTCCAGTTCATGACAGCAAGCCAACTCCTTCCCAGTAGTGCAGGGCCGTCCTCCGGGACAATCCAGAGTGGCAACCTGTTCTCCGAATCTTTGTGGGTCACGACTACCGTGGCACTGCCTAGCACCGGAATGATCTCCTTTGTATATGTCCGTAGCTGTGTGTCAATCGGCAGTAATTTTGGCCTCCTGGCCTTGGATTCCCACAACTTGTCAAACTGTTTGATACTCATCAGGGACTGGCTGGCCCCAGTGTCTAGCTCCATTGATACTGGGATGCCATTGAGGAGCACTTTCACCATTATCAGTGGCATCCTGGTGTATGAACTGTATATGTGCTCCACATGAACTCGCTGAACTTCAGCTTCCAGCGATTTCCCCCAGTGTCCATTTCGCCCCGAAGGGCTTACATCGGGCCAGTCCTCCTCGTACATCAACCTGGCTGCAGGCTTCCTGCACATACGCGCCAAGTGACCGCTGACGTTGCAATTTTTGCAGGTGTATTGCTGATACCTGCAAGCTCTGGCTGTGTGTTTGCCTCCACACCTCCAACATGAGCCGTTGTTGGAAACAAAAGACCCATTACTAGTCAATTGTCTCTGACTATCTGTGTAACTATTTTTAAACACACCATTAACAGGTGTTGATGGCCCCATTACTGGCCGCATTTTCCCTTGCGATGGCGTGAATTGCCGTTCAGCTAGCCATTGTCTCTGTTGAATTCCCTCTTTGGATTCGACTACATGCTCGGGCATGTCCGATTGCCACTGTCTGCCTGCGGAACTGTGTGCCGCGTTAACAATGTTGACTCCCTGTCCATTTGCTGCACTTAAACCAAGATTTTTGTCAAACATCATTCTGGTCTCTTCCTCCCTTGAGATAAATGTCTGGGCCATCAAAGCCGCTGTTTCCAGGGTTAAGTCTTTGGTCTCAATCAGTTTCCTGAAATCCCCAGCGTGCCCGATGCCCTCAATAAAAAAGTCTCGCAGCATCTCCACTCTGCATGCATCTGGGAACTTACATAGGCTCGCCAGTCGCCGGAGGTCTGCCACAAAGTCTGGAACGCTTTGTCCTTTTCGCCGCTGGTGCGTATAAAACCGGTGTCTCGCCATGTGCCTGCTGCTCGCCGGTTTAAAGTGTTCCCCAATTAACTTAGGTCCTTCATCAGGGAGTATGTCCTGGACCCACAAACCGTCAGGAGATGAGCCCTGCGTTTGTCGGCCGAATCCTGTCCCAACCATTCCTTAGTGACAAAACTTTGCTGTAGTCTCTCAATAAAGTCATCCCAATCATCACCAACACAGTACCTCTCGTCTGTGCTGCTAGTGGCCATGCTCAAGTCGTTTAAATCCCAGTTTCTCGTCGCCAATGATATGTCCTTACTATACAGTACAAATGCACACGAGGCCCATGCTTGAATGAAGGCCACTCTGTGACCAGCAACTTTTATTCCAGCACTGAAGTGATGAAGGTGGGTGGAGCTTCTCCTTTTATTCCTGAAAGACCAGGTTCGGAGTGTCTCCCACAAGTTCACCACCTAGTGGTCAATATTCTCACAGTGTACAACTAATCAGTTTTACATGGGTTACAATGACAGTTAAATACATGACACCTCGGATGCAAGCCATCAGGTCCTAAGTATTTATCTGCCTTTAGTCCCATTATCTTACTGATTACCACCTCCTTGGTGATTGTGATTGTGTTAAGTTCCTCTCCCCCATAGCACCTTGACTATCCACTGTTGGGATATTGTTTGTGTCCTCTACCGTAAAAACTGATACAGTGTTGTCAGTGAAAGTTTTATTATTTTGTCTTGATGCCATTGTGTTAAAAAGAACTGATCTGCCTATACAGACATATTGGGGTGATTTCCAGCCTGAACATTGCAGCACTGTTATGTGGTAGTTTACTGCTCAGCTGTAAAAACTGAAAATTCTGATGCACAATATTTGCAGGAAAAGTTTTGCTGTAATTTTGTGAGACTGCAGTATGTATACCACTAGATGATGCTGTAACAACACATCGTATTTGAACACTGACATTTTTAATTCCTTTGGAAAAACAGAAAATAGACAGTGTTGTTAACTCACTCAGTTGAGCAGCTAAGAATTGTTGATCACTTGTCAAAGAACATGTATTCAAGACATTGTGAGGGCTAGATGCGAGCATAGAAGCATAAAAATTTACAGCATGGAAGGAGGCTATTTTGGCCTACTGTGTCCGTGCTGGCCGACAAAGAGCTATCCAGTCTCATCCCAGTTTCCAGCTCTTGATCCATAGGCATGTAGGTTACCGAACTTCAAGTAGACATCCAAGTACTTTTTAAATGTGGTGAGGGTTTCTGCCTCTACCACCCTTTCAGGCAATGAGTTCCAGACACTCACCACCTTTTGGGTGAAGACATTTCTCCTCAAATTCCCTCTAAACCTCCTTCCAATTACTTTAAATCTATGCCCCCTGGTTGTTGAACCCTCTGCTAAGAGGAATAGATCTTTCCTATCCACTCTATCAAGTCCCTCATAATTTTGTACACCTCAATAAGGTCTCCCTTCAGCCTCCTCTGTTCCAAAGAAAATAAACTCAGCCGATCCAGTCTTTCCTCACAACTAAAATTCTCCAGTCCTGGCAACATCCTCGTCAATTTCCTCTGTACCACTCTCTAATGCAATCACATCTTTCCTGTAATGTGGTGACCAGAACTGCACGCAGTACTCTAACTATGGGGCTGAATTTTCACCACCATTCTACGCTGTTTTTTTGACCTATGCTGTTTTTTTTGGAGCAGACTAAAATCTGCAAGTTTTGGCAAAGTTTCTGTGCCATGCTAAAATAGGTACGTCTGATTTTTTTAGTTCTCGATTTTTTGACGTCACTGGGGGTGGAGTCTGCTGGTTGCGCCATTTCTGACCATTTAAGCGAGTTTGGCCAAGTACGATTTTTTTCTAAAACGCGCAATGCACCCTTCTGAAAAACTTCCCTACACTTAAGAAAATCGGCGCAGAGAAGAGAAAATCGGCAGAGAGAAGACGCCATTGAAAACATGGCACCAGCGGGCCTGTGCAGGGGACTTTCAGCCCGGGATCGAAGTGGGCCGGTGCGGGGGCCTTTCGGCCCAGGCTAGAAGCGGCAGTCACCGGGTGTGGGGTGGGGGGCCATCATGGGGTCATGGTTCAATTTACAAAGAGAGAAATCAATTTTTTTAAATTAGGCTCTTGCAATACTTGCACCTTTTATGAAAATAGAAGTTCTTGGGGAGAGAAAAATCAGCAATAACACTACGGGATAATTTAAGCATCCCTCGTTACCCTACAGAGCTTAAGGACATCTGCACCACTCCAAAATGAAAGGTTATGCCGGCGAAACTTGGAACTTTTTCTTTTGACGCAGTCAGGCTACTAAAAAATCGGACGTACATCTACAACTGCGTCAAAAACTTCCATGTGGAATTTTGAGCCCAGAAGCTGTGGCCTAACGAGTGTTTTATACAGTTTAAACATAACCTCCCTGCTCTTGTATTCTATGCCTCGGCTAATAAAGGCAAGTATTCCATATGCCTTCTTAACCACCTTATTTACCTGGCCTGCTACCTTCAGGGATCTGTGGACATGCAAGGTCCCTTTGTTCCTCTACACTTCTCAGTTTGCTCCCACATAATGTGTATTCCCTTGCACCAGGAAGAGAGTGTTCAAAGATCAGACCCTCAAATCTGGCACAAAGCACATGGTCTACAGGACATAGTGATACTCGCCCTCCTGTATGGCTCAAAGACGTGGACCATATACAGTAGACACCTCAAATCGCTGGAGAAATACCAGCAACGATGTCTCTGCAAGATCCTGCAAATCCCCTGGGAGGACAGACGCACCAACGTTAGCATGCTCGATCAGGCCAACATCCCCAGCATCGAAGCATTGACCACACTCAACCAGTTCCGTTGGGCGGGCCACATTGTTTGCATGCCTGACACAAGACTCCCAAAGCAAGCGCTCTACTTGGAACTCCTACATGGCAAATGAACCCCAGGTAGGCAGAGAAAATGTTTCAAGGACACCCTCAAAGCCTCCTTGATAAAATGCAACATCCCCACTGACACCTGGGACTCCCTGGCCAAAGAATGCCTGAAGTGGAGCAAGAGCATCCGGGAGGGCGCTGAGCACCTCGAGTCTCATCGCCGAGAGCATGCAGAAATCAAGCGCAAGCAGCGGAAGGAGCGTGCGGCAAACCAGTTTTCCCACACACCCTTTCCTTCAACAACTGTCTGTCCCACCTGTGATAGAGACTGTAATTCATGTATTGGAAATTTCAGTCACCTAAGAGCTCACTTCTAGAGTGGAAGCAAGTCTTCCTCGATCTCGAGGGACTGCCTATGATGATTCCCTTGCCTTGTTAGCCCTCCTCAAATGCATTACCTCACACTTCTCCGGATTGAATTCCATTTGCTGCTGTTCTGCCCATCTGGCTGGTTCATTGATATCTTCCTGCATTCTACAGCTTTCTTCTTCATTATCAATCACAGAGTCGATTTTAGTATCATCTGCAAACTTCTGAATCATACCCCCTACATTCAAGTATCATCATTGTTATGTATGGAGAAAGAGTCAGACGGAACACTATGAGCTCAAAGTAAAGTGCGACCTTAGTCTTTTATTGCAGATCTCCAGAGTGCCTCGCCAACCTGTGAAGCCTCCTTAAATGCCTGTGCTCCAAAGGGATTATGGGATCCCTTGGGACTCCAGAGGATGAGCCCTCTGATGGTGGTATAGAGTAAATACAAGTTTACATATATAACAACACTCCCCACAAAGTCAATAGTGTAACTATTTACAATGTGAGTCGATCTGGGGCCCTTCTTGCCCTGGTTGATTGTCCCGGTGTGAAAGCTGGTGTTGTTGAATCATTTGTTGGGCCCTCGCTGGGCTGCTGTGCAGCTGGCCTTGCTGTGCTGCCTGGTGTGTTGGGTCCTGCAGGGCTGTTGTGGATGATGGGTTCTGCTTCGTATTCAACGATGGTGCCGGTTGCCACTGGTTTGTATGTTGGGGGATCAAAAAAGGTAGGGTCCAAGGTGGGTTGCTCAGGATAGTCCGTGAATCTGAGTTTGATTTGGTCCAAGTGTTTCCGGAGAATGAGTCCATTTGAAAGTTTGACCCGAAACACCCTGCTCCCCTCTTTGGCCACGACAGTGCCGGGAAGCCACTTGGGACCTTGTCCATAATTTAATACAAATACAGGATCATTAATTTCAATCTCGCGGGACACATTTGCGCTATCATGCTATGTACTTTGTTGAAGCCGCCTGCTCTCTATCTGTTCATGTAGATCAGGATGAACTAACGAGAGCTTTGTCTTAAGTGCTCTTTTCATGAGCAGTTCAGCAGGTGGGATCCCAGTGAGCGAGTGGGGTCTCGTACGGTAGCTAAGCAGGACTCGGGATATGCAAGTTTGCAGCGAGACTTCAGTTACCCTATTCAAGCCTTTCTTGATGGTCTCCACTGCTCTCTCTGCCTGACAAGTGGACGCTGGCTTAAACGGGGCAGATGTGACATGTTTGATCCCGTTACAGGTCATGAATTCTTTGAACTCAGCACTGGTAAAACATGGCCCGATGTCGCTCACCAGGACATCGAGTAGGCCGTGTGTGGCAAACATGGCACGCAGGCTTTCAGTAGTGGCGGCGAACGTGCCAGCCAACATTATTTCACATTCAATCCACTTGGAGTACGCATCTACAACCACAAGGAACATTTTACCCAAGAACGGGCCTGCATAGTCGACGTGTACCCTCGACCACGGTTTGGAGGGCCAAGACCAAAAACTTAGCGGCGCCTCCCTGGGTACATTGCTTACCTGCGAGCATGTGTTACATCTGTGAATGCAGGACTCTAAGTCTGCATTGATACCAGGCCACCACATGTGGGATCTGGCTATCGCTTTCATCATTACGATGCCTGGATGGGTACTGTGGAGGTTATTGATGAAGGTGTCTCTGCCCTTCTTCGGGACCACTACTCGATTGCCCCACAGAAGGCAGTCATCTTTGCGCCGCAGGAACAGCTTTATCTCTTCCTGCATTTCCACTAGGACACTGGACCAGCTCCCGTGAAGCTCTTTTGACTAGAGATAATAAGAGGTCCTGGCTTGTCCAGGTTTTGATCTGCCAGGAAGTGATGGGTGATTGCTCACTCTCAAATGCTTCCATAACCATGGCTAGATCTGCGGGCTGCGCCATTTCCACCCACGTGGTGGGCAATGGCAGCCTACTGAGAGCATCGGCGCAGTTTTCTGAGCCTGGCCTGTGGCGGATGGCGTAGTTGTATCCGGACAACGCGAGCGCCCATTTTTCGATGCAGGCCGATGCATTGGTATTTATCCCTTTAACATAGAAACATAGAAACATAGGAAATAGGTGCAGAAGTAGGCCATTCGGCCCTTCGAGTCTGCACCACTATTCAATAAGATCATGGCTGATCATTCACCTCAGTACCCCTTTCCTGCTTTCTCTCCATACCCCTTGATCCCTTTAGCCATAAGGGCCATATCTAACCCCCTCTTGAATATATCCAATGAACTGGCATCAACAACTCTCTGCGGTAGGGAATTCCACAGGTTAACAACTCTCTGAGTGAAGAAGTTTCTCCTCATCTCAGTCCTAAATGGCCTACCCCTTATCCTTAGACTCTGTCCCCTGGTTCTGGACTTCCCCAACATCGGGAACATTCTTCCTGCATCTAACTTGTCCAGTCCCGTCAGAATTTTATATGTTTCTATGAGATTCCCTTTCATCCTTCCAAACTCCAGTGAATACAGGCCCAGTCGATCCAGCCTCTCCTCATATGTCAGTCCTGCCATCCCGGGAATCAGTCTGGTGAACCTTCGCTGCACTCCCTCAATAGCAAGCACGTCCTTCCTCAGATTAGGAGACCCAAACTGAATTCCAGGTGAGGCCTCACCAAGGCCCTGTAAAACTGCAGTAAGACCTCTCTGCTCATATACTCAAATCCCCTAGCTATGAAAGCCAACATACCATTTGCCTTCTTCACCACCTGCTGTACCTGCATGTCAACTTTCAATGACTGATGTACCATGGCACCCAGGTCTCGTTGCACCTCCCCTTTTCCTAATCTGTCACCATTCAGATAATATTCTGCCTTCGTGTTTTTGCCGCCAAAGTGAATAACCTCACATTTATCCACATTATCCTGCATCTGCCATGCATTTGCCCACTCACCTAACCTGTCCAAGTCACCCTGCAGCCTCTTAGCATCCTCCTCACAGCTCACACCGCCACCCAGCTTAGTGTCATCTGCAAACTTGGAGATATTACATTCAATTCCTTCATCTAAATTATTGATGTATATTATAAATAGCTGGGGTCCCAGCACTGAGCCCTGCGGCACCCCACTAGTCACTACCTGCCATTCTGAAAAGGACCCGTTAATCCCGACTCTCTGCTTCCTGTCTGCCAACCAGTTCTCTATCCATGTCAATACATTACCCCCAATACCACGTGCTTTAATTTTGCACACCAATCTCTTGGGTGGGACCTTGTCAAAAGCCTTTTGAGAGTCCAAATACACCACATCCACTGGTTCTCCCTTGTCCACTCCACCAGTTACATCCTCAAAAAATTCTAGAAGATTTGTCAAGCATGATTTCCCTTTCATAAATCCACGCTGACTTGGACCGATCCTGTCACTGCTTTCCAAATGCGCTGCTATTTCATCTTTAATAATTGATTCCAACATTTTCCCCACTACTGATGTCAGGCTAACCGGTCTATAATTACCCATTTTCTCTCTCCCTCATTTTTTAAAAAGTGGTGTTACATTAGCTACCCTCCAGTCCATAGGAACTGATCCAGAGTCGATAGAATGATGGAAAATGATCACCAGTGCATCCACTATTTCTAGGGCCACTTCCTTAAGTACTCTGGGATGCAGACTATCAGGCCCCGGGGATTTATCGGCCTTCAATCCCTAACACAATTTCCCATCTAATAAGGATTTCCTTCAGTTCCTCCTTCTCACTAGCCCCTCGGTCCCCGAGTATTTCCGGAAGGTTATTTGTGTCTTCCTTCATGAAGACAGAACCAAAGTATTTGTTCAATTGGTCTTCCATTTCTTTGTTCCCCATTACAAATTCACCTGAATCTGACTGCAAGGGACCTACGTTTGTCTTCACTAATCTTTTTCTCTTCACATATCTATAGAAGCTTTTGCAATCAGTTTTTATGTTCCCAGCAAGCTTCCTCTCATACTTTATTTTCACCTTCCTAATTAACCACTTTGTCCTCCTCTGCTGGATTCTAAATTTCTCCCAGTCCTCAGGTTTGCTGCTTTTTCTGGCCAATTTATATGCCTCTTCCTTGGATTTAACACTATCCTTAATTTCCTTGTTAACCACGGTTGAGCCACCTTCCCCATTTTATTTTTACTCCAGACAGGGATGTACAATTGTTGAAGTCCATCCATGTGATCTTTAAATGTTTGCCATTGCCTATCCACCGTCAACCCTTTAAGTATCCTTTGCCAGTCTATTCTAGCCAATTCACATCTCATACCATCGAAGTTTCCTTTTCTTAAGTTCAGGACCCTCGTCTCTGAATTAATTGTGTCACTCTCCATCTTAATGAATAATTCTGCCATATTATGGTCACTCTTCCCCAAGGGGCCTCACACAACAAGATTGCTAATTAGTCTTTTCTCATTACACATCACCCAGCCCTCCAGTTGGTTCCTTGACAGATTGGTCGAGGAAACCATCCCTAATACACTCCAGGAAATCCTCCTCCACCGTATTGCTACCAGTTTGGTTAGCCCAATCAATATGTAGATTAAAGTCGCCCATGATAACTGCTGTACCTTTATTGCACACATCCCCAATTTCTTGTTTGATGCTGTCCCCAACCTCACTGGTCTGTACAAAACTCCCACTAGCGTTTTCTGCCCTTTGGTATTCCGCAGCTCCACTCATAAAGATTCCACATCATCCAAGCTAATGTCCTTCCTTACTATTGCGTTAATTTCCTCTTTAACCAGCAACGCTACCCAACCTCCTTTTTCTTTCTGTTTATCCTTCCTGAATCTTGAATACCCCTGGGATGTTGAGTTCACAGCCTTGGTCACCCTGGAGCCATGTCTCCGTGATGCCAATTATATCATATTCGTTAATTGTTGCCTGCGCAGTTAATTCGTCCATCTTATTACCAATAGTCCTCGCATTGAGGCATAGAGCCTTCAGGCTTGTCTTTTTAACACACTTTGCCCCTTTAGAATTTTGCTGTAATGTGGCCCTTTTTGATTTTTGCCTTGTGTTTCTCTGCCCTCCACTCTCGGAAAACAGGGATATGCGTGGCATATGGCCAGTTTCCAATTTGAATTTTAGCCCAAACAGGTATTGAAGCATTTTCTTTACCCCATAGACACACGCTAACACTTCTTTCTCAATCATGCTGTAGGCTCTCTCAGGCTTAGACAGACTCCTGGATGCATAAGCAATCAGTTGCAGTTTCCCAAAATCATTAGCTTGTTGCAATACACACCCGACGCCATATGACAACGCATCACATGCTAGTACTAAACCCTTACTTGGATCATACAACACAAGCAATTTGTTTGAGCATAACCAATTTCTCGCATTTACAAAGGCATTTTCTTGGCTTTTGCCCCAAATCCATTGTCCCCTTTTCGTAGTAAGACATGAACTGGTTCTAACAGTGTGCTGAGACCCGGTAAGAAATTACCAAAGTAGTTCAGGAGTCCCAGAAACGACCGCAGCTCCGTCACGTTCTGTGGCCTCAGTGCATTCTCGATTGCCTCCGTCTTCGTGTTGGTGGGCCTGATGCCATCCGCCGCAATCCTCCTTCCCAAGAACTCCACTTCAGGCACCAGTAAAAGGCACTTTGAATGTTTTAACCTGAGCCCCACGTGGTTGAGTCGACCAAGAATCTCCTCCAGGTTCTGCAGATGCTCGGCTGTGTTCCGACCTGTGACCAAGATGTCGTCCTGGAAGACCACGATATGCGGGACCGACTTCAGTAAACTTTCCATGTTTCTCTGGAATATCGCCGCGGCTGATCGAATTCCAAAGGGGTATCTGTATAAATAAAAAGACCTTTGTGCGTGTTGATGCAAGTGAGGCCCTTCGATGATTCCTCCAGTTCCTGTGACATGTAGGCTGAAGTCAGATCCAGCTTCGTGAACGTCTTTCCTCCCGCCAGCGTTGCGAACAGGTCGTCGGCTTTTGGTAGTGGGTATTGGTCCTGCAGGGAGAAACGATTGGTAATTACTTTGTAATCGCCACAGATTCTGACGGTGCCGTCTCCCTTGAGGATAGGAACGATCGGACTGGCCCACTCTTTGAACTTAATCGGTGAAATGATGCCCTCTCGTTGCAGCCAGTCTAGCTCAATCTCTACCATTTCTCAGATCATGTACGTTACTGCTCTCGCCATGTGATGGATGTTCGCGCCCCCGGAATTAGGTGGATGTACACTTTTGCTCCTTGGAATTTCCCGATGTCTGGTTCAATCAGCGAAGGGAACTTGTTTAAGATCTGGACACACGAAGTGTCGTCAGCGGGCGATAGCACTCAGATGTCGTTCCAGTTCCAGCGTATCTTTCCCAGCCAGCTCCTGCCGAGCAGCGTGGGACGATCGCCCGGTGCCACCCAGAGTGGTAGCTTGTACACCGCTCCATCGTAGGAGACCTTTACGGTCGCACTGCAGATTACGGGAATCAGTTCTTTCGTGTAAATTGATACTTTAGTACGAATTGGAATTAAGACTGGCCTTGAGGCCTTGTTGCACCGCAGTCTTTCGAAAGTCTTTTTGCCCATGATGGACTTGCTCGCGCCCGTATCCAGTTCCATTGACACCGGGGAGTCCATTTAGTTCAACATTCAGCATTATCGGGGGACAATTCGTGGTGAATGTGTGCACCCCATGTACCTCTGCCTCCTCGGTTTGAGGCTCCGGTTTGTTGTGATCCTCCGTGGATCTGTCCTCCTCTGCAACATGGTGGTTTGCAGGTTTAACAAGCTTTGCAGCTTCCCTGCACATACGTTGGAGGTATCCCATTATTCCACAGCCCTTGCAAACATACCCTTTAAATCAGCATGAATGGAAACGATGATCACCCCCGCAGCGCCAACAAGGTGTTAATGGCATGTGTGACCTGCCCTGTACGTTGCGATTCGGAAACAATATCACTTTGTTCACAGTACTTGTAGTAGCACTTGTATGCTGAGAGATTTGCTTCATATTGTCACTGGTATCAATGAACGCCTGGGCTATCGCTGTGGCTTTACTCAAGGTTGGGGTCTTTACAGTCAAAAGTTTGCGAAGTATGTTTTCATGGCCAATGCCAAGTACGAAAAAGTCTCTGAGCATGTGCTCCAAATGTCCTTCAAATTCGCAATGTTCTGCAAGGCGTCTTAGCTCGGCGACATAAAGGCCTTCAGACCTTTTGTAGGTGTAGAACTGGTACCTTGCCATCAGAACGCTTTCCTTCGGGTTCAACTGCTCTCGGAGCAGTGTGCACAAATCGTTGTATGATTTCTCTGTGGGTTTCGCTGGAGTGAGCAGATTCTTCATGAGGCCATGAAGTTGGTGCTCCATAGACAGTGAGGAGGATCGCCCTTCGTTTGGCAGTGCTCTCTTTCCTATCTAGCTCGTTGGCCACGAAGTATTGGTCGAGTCGCTCCACAAAAGTTTCCCAATCATCTCCCTCCGAGAATTTCTCCAGGATGCCCACTGTTCTCTGCATCTTTGGGTTCGCTTATCTGTATCTCGTCGCCAGTTGTTATGTATGGAGAAAGAGTCAGACTGTACACTCTACGCTCAAAGTAAAGTGTGACCTTAGTCTTTTATTGCAGGTCTCCAGATTGCCTCTTCAACCTGTGAGGCCTCCTTAAATACCTATGCTCCCAAGGGATTATAGGATCCCTTGTGACTCCAGGGGATGAGCCCTCTGGTGGTGGTACAGAGTAAATACAAGTTTACATATATAACAATCATCATCATAGGCAGTCCCTTGAAATCGAGGAAGACTTGCTTCCCTCTGAACATGAGTTCTTAGGTGGCTTAACAGTCCAATACGAGAACCACAGTTCTCTGTCACAGGTGGGGCAGCTAGTCGTTGAGGGAAGGGGTGGGTGGAACTGGTTTGCCGCACGCTCCTTCTGCTGCCTGCGCTTGATTTCTGCATGCTCTCAGCGAAGAGACTCGAGGTGTTCAGCGCCTTCCCGGATGCGCTTCCTCCACTTAGGGCGGTCTTTGGCCAGGGTGATCCAGGTGTCAGTGTTGATGTTGCACTTTATCAGGGAAGCTTTGAGTGTGTCCTTGTAACGTTTCTGTTGCCCACCTTTGGCTCATTTGCCGTGAAGGAGTTCCAAGTAAAGCGCTTGCTATGGGAGTCTCGTGTCTGGCATGCGAACAATGTGGCCTGCCCAGTGGAGCTGATCAAGTGTGGTCAGTGCTTCGATGCTGGGGTTGTTGGCCTGGTCGAGGATGCTAATGTTGGTGCTTCTGTTCTCCCAGGGGATTTGTAGGATCTTGCGGAGATATCGTTGGTGATATTTCTCCTGTACATGGTCCATGGTTTCTGAGCCATACAGGAGGGCAGGTATTACTACAGCCCTGTGAACCATGGTGGCAGTTTTGAGGGCCTGGGCTTCAAACACTCTTTTCCTCAGGCGACCAAAGGCTGCACTGGCGCACTCGAGGCAGTGTTGATCTTGTCGTCAATGTCTGCTCTTGTTGATAGGAGGCTCCCGAGATATAAGAAGTGGTCCTTGTTGTCCAGGGCTGCGCCGTAGATCTTGATGACTGGTGGACAGTGCTGTGTGGTAAGGACAGGCTGGTGGAGGACCTTTGTCTTGCTGATGTTTAGCATAAGGCCCATGTTTTCGTATGCCTCAGTAAATATGTTGACTATGTTCTAGAGTTCAACCTCTGTATGTGCACAGACGCAGGTGTTGTCCACGTACTGTAGCTCGACGACAGAGATTGGTGTGGTCTTGGATCTGGCCTGGAGACGGTGATGGTTGAAGAGGATCCCACTGGTTCTGTAGTTTAGTTCCATTCCAGTGGGGAGCTTGTTGACTGTGAGGTATAAACCAAGTATAAATCATTGATATATACTCTATATACCTCAAGTATAAATCATTGATATATACCACAAAAAGCAAGCGACCTGGTACTGGGCCCTGCGGATCCCCACTGGAAACAGCCTTCCAGTCACAAAAACACACATCACCCTTTGCTTCCTGCCTCTGAGCCAATTTTTGGTTCTAACTTGCCACTTTGCCTTGGATCCCATGAGCTTTTACTTCCGAAAACAGGCAGGGGATCGCAATGCACGACTAACCCATGCACATTCAATGTGATGTAGGCAGTACGCCAACTTCACGCTGCCCGTTGATTAATATGATTACAATGTGCAGCCAGCGCTAGCCGCACTGTTGATTGTCTGCACGCATCAGCAGGGGGACCAAATTATGAGAGATTAGCACAAGTTAAAACTAGCCTGCACTACTTAAAGCTAGCCTTTCCCTCTTAAAGGGGAGGAACATTGTGGCTGGATCAGGTGCTGGAAGACATTCTACAACTGATTCTGACCTGGGAAACAATCAATAATGGCACAACACAGGAGAGAGCATGCTCCAAGGTTTTCTGACCTTGCCCTGAAGGAACAGGTGGAAAAGAGGAGAGATGTGCTGAAGCACGGGGTGCCAGAAGAACCTCCAGACACACACAGAAGGCAGTGGGAGCAGATAGCCATGGCAGTCAATGCCAGGAGTCAATCCCTAAGGACCTAGGTGCAGTGCCATAAGAAGTTCAATAACCTCACAAAAGTGGTCAAGGTCAGTGAATGCATTTTCAAATGTTATATCCCACCATCTGCACAACTAGCCTCAGCCACTGCTCAATGCACCATCCCTCCAGCATCATTTATCAACAATCTCTAACAATCAGGACTCATACCTAACACTCATAGCTACACTTCATCCTCACACACATAGCACTGCTGCAAGCCTCACATCCACCTCTCACAGATTGCACACACTGTCAGCTTTTTAACCATGACAGCCACATCACCCAAACAAATTGCAGCACACTCACTGCCACATTTACCTCTCTCTTGCAGGATATGGTGGAGCACAACCGAAGGCAGCAGGAGCTAACCTGCAAGGGACAGACACGTCTTCATCTCCTAACCCCCGACAGTGCTGGCCATTATTGGGACAGCCATTCCTGAGGACGTAGCCAGCGATGGGGCTGAAACCATAGAACATTATTATATCCTCATACCTAATCCTCCTTTTCACATCCCACTTCCCCTTGCAATGAATTGGCTTCATGGGTTCTTTGCTTATGAATTCATAGCAACACATTGCTATTAAGAACTAGTTGATTTATTAACAAAGGTTTAACAATCACACTACACATTACCAGTTCATCCACTAGGTTCACAACTGCATACCTCATCGTGGATGACCCAGATTCAACTGACTGTGTCTTGTGAACATCACGTGACTAGCAAAGCCACTCATAATGCAACAGCTCTACAACTGTGTTGTAGAAACTTTCATTGAAGTGACCTCTTGTTTTTGTTTGGGGGGCACCAAAACACAAATTAAGAATTTAACATAAAGGGAACCTTTGTCGAATCAAGTCAAATTAAATCAAATTAATATTCTGTTCCCGGTTGAAATTATGTACTCCAGTCCCTTCGGCGCCCACCTTTCATAAGATCATAAGAACATAAGAAATAGGAACAGGAGTAAGCCAAACGGCTCCTCGAGCCTGCTCCACCATTCAATAAGATCATGGCTGATCTGATCATGGACTCAGCTCCACTCCTCCGCCCACTCCCCATAACCCCTTATCCCCTTATTGTTTTAGAATATTTCTGTCTTAAATTTATTCAATGTCCCAGCTTCCACAGCTCTCTGAGGTAGCGAATTCCACAGATTTACAACCCTCTGAGAGAAGAAATTTCTCCTCATCTCCGTTTTAAATGGGCGGCCCCTTATTCTAAGATCATGCCCTCTAGTTCTAGTCTCCCCCATCAGTGGAAACATCCTCTCTGCATCCACCTTGTCAAGCCCACTCATAATCTTATACATCTCGATAAGATCAACTCTCATTCTTCTGAATTACAAAGAGTAGAGGCCCAACCTACTCAACCTTTCCTCATAAGTCAACCCCCTCATCCCCGGAATCAACCTAGTGAACCTTCTCTGAACTGGCTCCAAAGCAAGTATATCCTTTCGTAAATATGGAAACCAAAACAAAGGCATTTTCTTGGCTTTTGCCCCAAATCCATTGTCCCCTTTTCGTAGTAAGACATGAACTGGTTCTAACAGTGTGCTGAGACCCGGTAAGAAATTACCAAAGTAGTTCAGGAGTCCAGAAACGACCGCAGCTCCGTCACGTTCTGTGGCCTCGGTGCATTCTCGATCGCCTCCGTCTTCGTGTTGGTGGGCCTGATGCCATCTGCCGCAATCCTCCTTCCCAAGAACTCCACTTCAGGCACCAGTAAAAGGCACTTTGAATGTTTTAACCTGGGAGACGGCACCGTTAGAATCTGTGGCGATTACAAAGTAATTACCAATCGTTTCTCCCTGCAGGACCAATACCCACTACCAAAAGCCGACGACCTGTTCGCAACGCTGGCGGGAGGAAAGACGTTCACGAAGCTGGATCTGACTTCAGCCTACATGTCGCAGGAACTGGAGGAATCATCGAAGGGCCTCACTTGCATCAACACGCACAAAGGTCTTTTTATTTATACAGATACCCCTTTGGAATTCGATCAGCCGCGGCGATATTCCAGAGAAACATGGAAAGTTTACTGAAGTCGGTCCCGCATACCGTAGTCCAGGTGTGGCCTCACCAGTACCTTATATAGCTGAAGCAAGACTTCCCTGCTTTTATACTCCATCCCCTATGCAATAAAGGCCAAGATACCATTGGCCTTCCTGATCACTTGCGGAAGGCTGCGAGCGTACTGGTGGACACCGCGTGGTCCATCTCCAGGAACACCCGGGCTCGGATGTAACCGCGGAAGAGAGGCAGGCAGTCGGGCTGAATGACTCCCTCGACCACCCGCTGCCTGTACCGGTTGATGGCCATCTTGGCCATGCCCAGGAGCAGTCCTACGAGGAGGCCTTCCAACCCGCTCCCCTCCGCACAGGATGCCCAAAGATCAGGAGCGTGGGACTGAAGTGCAACCAGAATTTGAGGAGCAGCCCCTTCAAATAATGGAAGAGGGGCTGCAACCTCGCAACATGGAACACGGACTCCTCTAGAAATTACAGGTGACCTGGGAGTTCATGAACCGACTTAAAATCCTATTGCATGGGACTGCTCCAGGACAAGTCCTCATTGAATAAAGGGAGGACTCCCGCATAGAGAGCACTCCATTGGGGATCCTCGCCTCCTCAGCAACAGCTCTACAACTATGTGTGTTGTATCTGTAAAAAGTAACCCCTGGTTAAAGGGGGGGTCACACTCCAAAAGCTTACAATCAAGTGCCCCCTTGTTTTTTTTTCTGAGAGCACCAAAAACACAAATTATACAAGTGTCCCCTGGCTAAAAGGGAGGGGACACTAAATCCCGGTAATAAAACAAATTAAACTTTAAAACATATAAAATCAAATTAAAATTTGGTTGCCGGGGGTGATGATGCACTCCAGTCCCTCCGGCGCCCACCTCTCGCGGAAGGCCGCGAGTGTACCGTTGGACACCGCGTGCTCCATCTCCAGGGACACCCTGGCTCGTATGTAACCACAGAAGAGAGGCAGGCAGACGGGCTGAACGACCCCCTCGACCACCCGCTGCCTGGACCGGCTGATGGCATCCTTGGCCGTGCCCAGGAGCAGTCCTACGAGGAGGCCCTCGGACCTATACGCTCCCCTCCACACAGGGTGCCCAAAGATCAGGAGTGTGGGACTGAAGTGCAACCAGAATTTGAGGAACAGCCCCTTTAAATAATGGAATAGGGGCTGCAACCTCGTACATTCCATAAAAATGGAACACGGACTCTTCCAGACCGCAGAAATTGCAGGCGGCCTGGGAGCCCGTGAACCGACTTAAAAATTTATTGCACAGGTCTGCTCCGTGCACCACCCTCCAGGCCAAGTCCCCAATAAATAGTGGGAGGACTCCCCTGTAGAGTGCACTCCATCGGTGACCCCCGCCTCCTCCGGATGGCAAGATGTTGTGCCATGGCGTGTCCGGACGGCAGACAAGGATGGCAAGGTGGAGAGTGTGCAGGAGCAGCCTGTACAGGAAACCCCTCCGCGCAGAATTGAAAGGCACGGAGGGGATTTCCCCGAGGAGGCTCAAGTTGTGAAACGCCGGCTCCCAAGGGAGGTTTCGGGGTTTGGTGCCGATGAGGAATTCCGTCCGGATGTCGGTCAGTTCGGATGGGATTTCCCCACGTGCTTGGGCCTCCCCGACACAGCAACAGCTCTACAACTCTTTTGCTGAAACAAAATAAACATTAACTGAAGTGCTCCCTTATAAAGCGGGGGGGGGGAGGGGGGGGAAACACTCCAAACACTTTTCAAGTGCCCTTTTTTTGTTTTTCTTTGTTTTTTTGTGGGATTTTTTGTGGGGTTTTTTAGGGCACCAAGAGGCAAATTATACAAGTGCCCCCTGACTAGAGGGACACTAAAACCGGCAATAAAACAAATTAAACTTTAAAACATATAAAATCAAATTAAAATTTGGTTGCCGGCGTTGATGATGCACTCTAGTCCCTCCGGCGCCCACCTCTCGCGGAAGGCTGCGAACATACCGGTGGACACCACATGCTCCATCTCCAAGGACACCCTGGCGCGGATGTACGCGCGGAAGAGAGGCAGGCAGTCAGGCTGAACGACTCCCTCGACCGCCCGCTGCCTGGACCGGCTGATGGCACCCTTGGCCGTGCCCAGGGGCAGTCCTACGAGGAGGCCTTCGGACCTACCCGCTCAGCTCCGCACAGGGTTCCCAAAGATCAGGAGCGTGGGATTGAAGTGCAACCAGAATTTGAGGAGCAGCCCCCTTAAATAGTAGAACAGGGGCTGCAAAATCGTACATTCGATAAAAACATGGAACACGGACTCTTCCAGACCGCAGAAATTGCAGGCGGCTGGGAGCCCGTGAACCGACTTAAAAATTTGTTGCATGGGACTGCTCTGTGCACCACCCTCCAGGCCAAGTCTCCGATAAATAGTGGGAGGACTCCCGCGTAGAGTGCACTCCATCGGGGACCCCCGCCTCCTCCAGACAGCAAGATGGTGCGCCATGGCGTGTCCGGACGGCAGACGAGGATGGCAAGGTGGAGAGTGTGCAGGAGCAGCCCGTGCAGGAAACCCCTCTGCGCAGAACTGAAAGGCACGGAGGGGATTTCCCCGGGGAGGCTCAAGTTGTGAGGCGCCGGCTCCCGAGTGAGGTTTCGGGGCTTGGCGCCGATGAGGAATTCCGTCCGGATGTGGATAAGTTCGACGGGATCTCCCCACATGCTTGGGCCTTCCCGACACAGCAACAGCTCTACAACTCTTTTGGTCGGAGAAAACAAATCAACAATTAAATATAGTGCCCCGCAATCTGGGGGACACTTCAAACATTTTTCAAGGCCCTTTTTTGTTGTTTTTGGGGTGTTTTTTGTTTTTCAACAGCTCGACAACTCTTTTGGGGGGGGGGGGGAACAAAATACATGTTAGATCAAGTGCCCCCCGATCTGGGGGACACTCCAGACACTTAACTGCCCCTTTTATAAAAAGTTTTTTGTTCCTTTTTTTGTTTTTTTTGTGGGGTTTTTTGTGATTTTTTTGGGGGGCATTAAAACCATTTATATTTTACAAGTGCCCCCTATAAAAGGGGAGGGGGACACTAAAAATCTGGCAATTAAAACAAATTAAACTTTAAAACATATAAAAATCAAATTAAAATTTGGTTGCCGGGGGTAACGATGCACTCCAGTCCCTCCGGCGCCCACCTCTCGTGGAAGGCCGCGAGGGTACCGTGGGACACCACATGCTCCATCTCCAAGGACACCCTGGCGTGGATGTATGCGCGGAAGAGAGGCAGGCAGTCGGGCTGAACGACCCCCTCGACCGCCCGCTGCCTGGACCGGCTGAAGGCACCCTTGGCCGTGCCCAGGAGCAGTCCTACGAGGTGGCCCTCGGACCTATCCGCTCCCCTCCGCACAGGGTGCCCAAAGATCAGGAGTGTGGGACTGAAGTGCAACCAGAATTTCAGGAGCAGCCCCTTCAAATAATGAAACAGGGGCTGCAACCTCACACACTGCATAAAAACATGGAACACGGACTCTTCCAGACCGCAGAAATTGCAGGCGGCCTGGGAGCCTGTGAACCGGCTTAAAAATTTGTTGCACGGGACTGCTCCGTGCACTACCCTCCAGGCCAAGTCCCCGATAAATAGTGGAAGGACTCCCGTGTAGAGTGCACTCCATCGGGGACCCCCGCCTCCTCTGGACGGCAAGATGTTGTGCCATGGCTTGTCCGGACGGCAGACGAGGATGGCAAGGTTGAAAGTGTGCAGGAGCAGCCCGTACAGGAAACCCCTCCGCGCAGAACTGAAAGTCAACAGCTCTACAACTCTTTTGGAGTAAACAAATAAATATTAAATCGTGCCCCCCGATCTGGGGGACACTCCAAACAATTCCCAAGGCCCTCTTTTTTTTTGTATTTTTGTAGGGTTTTTTTTGTGTGTTTTTTTTTTGGGCATTAAAATTCCATATTTTATAAGTGCCCCCTATAAAACGGGAGGGGGACACTAAAAACCCGGCAATTAAAACAAATTAAACTTTAAAACATAAAATCAAATTAAAATTTGATTGCCGGGGGTGATGATGCTCTCCAGTCCCTCCGGCGCCCACCTCTCGCGGAAGGCCGCGAGGGTACCGGTGGACACCGCGTGCTCCATCTCTAAGGACACCCTGGCCCGGATGTAGGCGCGGAAGAGAGGCAGGCAGTCAGGCTTAACGACCCCCTCGACCGCCCGCTGCCTGGACCGGCTGATGGCACCCTTGGCCGTGCCCAGGAGCAGTCCTACGAGGAGGCCCTCGGACCTACCCGCTCCTCTCCGCACAGGGTGCCCAAAGATCAGGAGTGTGGGACTGAAGTGCAACCAGAAATTGAGGAGAAGTCCCTTTAAATAATGAAACAGGGGCTGCAACCTCACACACTCCATAAAAACATGGAACACGGACTCTTCCAGACCGCAGAAATTGCAGGAAGCCTGGGAGCCTGTGAACCGGCTTAAAAATTTGTTGCACGGGACTGCTCCGTGCACTACCCTCCAGGCCAAGTCCCTGATAAAAAGTGGGAGGACTCCCGTGTAGAGTGCACTCCATCGGGGACCCCCGCCTCCTCCGGATGGCAAGATGTTGCGCCATGGCATGTCCGAACGGCAGACGAGGATGGCAAGGTGGAGAGTGTACAGGAAACCCCCTCCGCGCAGAACTGAAAGTCAACAGCTCTACAAACCTCTTCTGATTTCCAAGCTGCAGTTGGTGTAAGCATGCACCTTCTGTTTCCCCCCGCCCTTCACTACAACCTTATCTTTGTGCTTTTCTCCTTTCAGATATCCAAGAAATACAATCTGGCCAGGCAGTGGTAGAAGAGCAGGAAGATAATGAAGATGAATACACACTGTCACTCAATTTCATACTTGCAGTCACCAGCTCAGCTGCTGACACAGTGCATAATTTAGAGGATAACATAGGGGCAGGATTTGCACGTGGTGAGACACCAGGCATGAGTGGGCTACAGCCAGGGCAGGGGGATGGATAGCCCAGGTGGCAGCTCGCCAGATGGCAAGGTTGCACATGAGTTCTGCTGCAGAGGAATTCGATGGGGCAGGCTACTGAAGAAGGCTGATAGGTATGCACAATTAAATGCTTAGTGCATTGGGAAGCATTCCAGAAAGCCTGTGTGCAATGTCAAAGTGCATGGAGGAGTCCAGCACTAACTTCGCCCAGGGCTTTGCACTGAGCTTGGAGCCATCCTTTCCAACATGGAAGTGGTGGGCAACTCCATTAGCACACTTGTGGACCCAATAATAATGCAGCGTCTGATTGCCGCTGTCTTCACTTCTGTTGCAGCACAAGCAGCAGCCACCCAAGGTCTGAGTGATGCGGTGGAAGCTCATGCAGCGGACCACCACGAATCTTGACACCCGCTCTGCCGAGTACTGTTGGGTTCCTCCAGCGCAGTCCAGGCAGTATAAACATTGTTTCAGAATGTCAATGGTCAGTTCTATCATCATTGTAAGCATGCTGTGCACGTGTGTTTGGGTTTGTGCACCAGAGTCACCAGCCATGTTGTTAATGGATAGCCCTTGTCACCCAATAGCCACCCCTTGGTTTCCAGTGGTGACTCAAATGCAGATGACTCAGTGAACTGCCCCAGAATGAAGGCATCATGACTGCTTCCAGGATACCGGGCATTAACCTACATGATTCACTGCCTATGGTCTCACACCAACAGAACGTTGAGGGACTGGAATCCCTTTCAGTTCTCGTATATGGCAGAGTTGATATGTGGTGCTTGCAACCGATGTGCGTGCAGTAAATGGCATCCTGCACCATGAGGAAGCCGTGTGCTCGCTCTACCTGCTGCTCTCTGGCAAAAGACAGTGAAATGTAGTCAGCTCTCTTTGAATAGAGAGCCTCAGCGACCTCCCTTCCGCAACAGTGGTCAGCAAACTGCGAGCTTTTACAAATATCTCTATCTCTTGCCTGGAAAGAGCCAGATGCATAAAAGTTAATCGCCACAGTTACCTTCACAGCCACTGGGAATGCAATCCTTGCCCTGTTCTGAAGTTACAGTTGTGGCTACAGCAGGTGGCAGATTTCAGTGAGGACATCCTTACTGAAGCGTTGATATTGTTCATCGCTGAGGAGCAGGAAGGAGAATTGCTCCCTGAGCACTCTTGGTGGATATGGCCACCTGCTGAGAGCACTTCTCCCCATCTACTCCTCCAGTGTCAGCTGTTGCTCAGTGGGTAGCACACTTGCCTTTGAGTCAGAAGGTTGTGGGTTCAAATCCATATGCGGGCTCCTTGCACCCACTTCCACTGAAGGTGTGGAGTGCGCTGGCTTGCACAAAGTGGCATGTTGCAGGATGGCTCAGGGACTGAGGAAGAAGGTGCACTGGAGGTCCTGGGGGAGGAGGTCCAGAGCAGGAGGAGGGATGTCCTGTAACCGCAGGGGTGGAACAGACGACACCTCACCCTCCAGTCCCTCCCTTCTCCAGCAGCTGGTGCTGCTCTGCCTGGCCTCATGACCTCCTCCCATTCCTCCTGCAGACCAAAGGGGACCCTGAGCAAGATGCCCTTTCTCCTGGTGACTCTTATGAGATGTCCAGTAAGGTAGAGCAACACAGCACTTACTCTTTTTAGGTGAAGTCTTCAGAGAATTTCCAGAATAAATGTTGATGAAGTGTTGGTGTCCCAGAAAGTCTCACGATGTGTTTCAGAGGTACTCTTCACAGCTCCAGCGAAAATGAACATGAAATAATGAGTATCCCTTTACGTGGCGCTTGAAATCCACATCAACACTGTGTGTACTCCCAAACAGATGGTCGCTGTTAGCAGAGGACGTTAGTGTTATATATGTGAACTTATATTTATTCTGTACAGCCACCAGAGGGCTCATTCCGTGGAGTCCCAAGGGATCCCATAATCCCTTGGGAGCACAGGTATTTAAGGAGGCTTCACAGGTTGGACAGGCACTCTGGAGACTTGCAATAAAAGACTAAGGTCACACTTTACTTTGAGCTCACAGTGTTCAGTCTGACTCTTTCTCCATACATAACAACTGGCGACGAGATATAGATAAGCGAACCCAAAGATGCAGAGAACAGTAGACATCCTGGAGAAATTCTCGGAGGGAGATGATTGGGAAATTTTTGTGGAGTGACTCGACCAAGACTTTGTAGCCAACGAGCTAGATGGGGAAGAGAACGCTGCCAAACGAAGGGCATTCCTCCTCACCGTCTGTGGGGCACCAACGTATGGCCTCATGAAGAATCTGCTCACTCCAGCGAAACCCACGGTGAAATCGTACGACGATTTGTGCACACTGGTCCGAGAGCATTTGAAACCGAAGGAAAGTGTTCTGATGACAAGGTACCGGTTCTACACCTAGAAAAGGTCTGAAGGCCAGGAAGTGGTGAGTTATATCGCCAAGTTAAGACGCCCTGCAGGACATTGCAAATTTGAAGGACATTTGGAGCACATGCTCAGAGACTTTTTCGTAGTTGGCATTGGTCACGAAACCATACTTCGCAAACTTTTCACTGTAGAGACTGTCATGTATTCAACTATCATTGTAACCCATGTATAAGCTGACCTAAGTTGTACACCTTGAGAACATTGACCACAAGGGGATGAACTTGTAGGAGACACTACTAACCTGGACTTTCAGGTATAAAAGGGGAAGCTCCACCCACCTTCATCACTTGAGGTCTTGTTAATAAAGGTAACTGGTCACAGAGTGACCTTCTCTCAAGTATGGGCCTCGTGTGCATTTATACTGTATAGTAAGCACATATCATTGGCGATGAGAAACTGGGATTTAAACCACGCGAGCATGACCACGAGCTGCACAGAAGAGAGGTACTGTGTTGGTGATGATTTGGACGACTTTATTGAGAGACTACAGCAAAGTTTTGTCACTAAGGAATGGTTGGGACAGGATTCGGTCGACAAATGCAGAGCTCATCTCCTGACGGTTTTTGGATCCAGAACGTACTCCCTGATGAAGGACCATCTAGCGCCAGAGAAGCCGGCAGACAAGACGTTCGAAGAGCTCAGTAAGTTGATCGGGGAACACCTTAAACCGGCGAACAGCATGCACAAGGCAAGATACCGGTTTTACACGCACCAGCGGCGAGAAGGGCAAAGCGTTCCAGATTTCGTGGCAGATCTCCGGCAACTGGCAAGCCTATGTAAGTTCCCAGATGCATGCAGAACGGAAATGCTGCGAGACTTTTTTATTGAGGGCATCGGGCACACTGGGGCTTTCAGGAAACTGATTGAGACCAAAGACTTGACCTTGAATGCGGTGGCTCTGATAGCCCAGACATTTATCTCAGGGGAGGAAGAGACCAGAATGATGTATGACAAAAATCTTGGCTCAAATGCGGCAAACGACCAGGGAGTCAACACTGTTAATGCGGCACACAGTTCCCCAGGTAGACAAGGGCAATCAGACATGCCCCAGCATGTAGTCAAACCCAAAGGGGGATTTCAACAGAGACAATGGCTAGCTGAACGGCGATTCATGCCATCGCAATGGACAATGCGGCCAGTAATGGGGCCATCAACACCTGTTAATGGTGCGCTTAAGGACAGTTACAGAGACAGTCAGGGACGATCGACTGGTAATGCACCTTTTGTTTCCAACAACGGGGCCTCCAGCCCAGCCAGAGCTTGCAGGTATCAGCAATATACCTGCAGAAACTGCAACGTCAGCGGTCACTTGGCGCGTATGTGCAGGAAGCCTGCAGCCAGGTTGATGTACGAGGAGGACGGGGACGCTGTAAGCCCTACAAGGCCAAATGAATACTGGGGGAAATTGCTGGAAGGTGAAATTCAGCGAGTTCATGTGGAGCACATATACAGTTCATATACCAGGATGCCACCGATAATGATGAAAGTGCTCCTCAATGGCATCCCAGTATTAATGGAGCTAGACATGGGGGCCAACCAGTCTGATGAGTATCAAACAGTTCGAAAGATTGTGGGTGTCCAAGGCCAGGAGGCCAAAATTATTGCCGATTGACGCACAGCTACGGACATATACAAAGGAGATCATTCCGGTGCTCAGCAGCGCCACAGTAGTCGTGACCCACAAAGATTCGGAGAACAGGTTGCCACTCTGGATTGTCCCGGGGTACGGTCCCGCACTACTGGGGTGGAGTTGGCTTGCTGTCATGAACTGAAAATGGGGCGATGTCAATGTAATTTCTTCTGTGGAGCGAGTATCATGCTCACAGGTCCTGGACAAATTTGACTCATTATTTCAACCCGGCATCGGCACTTTCATGGGGGCCAAGGTAGTGATTCACATAAACCCGGACGCCAGGCCAGTACACCACAAGGCCAGAGCGGTGCCGTACGTGATGCGGGAAAAGATAGAATGCGAATTGGACTGCCTGCTGAGGGAAGGCATCATCTCGCCAGTCGAATTCAGTGACTGGGCGAGCCCGATTGTGCCGGTGTTCAAGGCGGATGGGTCGGTCAGGATATGTGACGATTACAAGGCCACCATCAATCGGGTGTCACTCCAAGACCAGTACCCGCTACCGAGAGCAGAGGACCTCTTTGCGACGCTATCCGGTGGCAAACTTTTTTCAAAATTGGACCTCACCTCAGCTTACATGATCCAGGGGGAGCTGGCTTGTGAGTCGAAGAAGCTGACCACCATCATGACACACAAGGGGTTGTTTGAGTGTAACAGATGTCCGTTCGGGTTTCGATCGGCCGCCACGATCTTTCAGCGAAATATGGAAAGCCGCCTCAAGTCGATTCCAAAGACGGTGGTTTTTCAAGACAACATTCTCATCACGGGTCTCGATACTGAAGAACACCTCCACAACCTGGAGGAGGTGCTACGCAGACTGGACTGGGTAGGGCTGCGACTGAAAAAGGCCAAGTGCGTCTTCTTAGCTCCAGAGGTAGAATTCCTGGGGAGGAGGGTAGCAACAGACGGGATCAGACCTACTGCGTCCAAAACGTATGCGATCCAGAGAGCACGCAGATTCCGTAACACAATGGAGCTGCGTTCGTTCCTGGGGCTCCTGAACTATTTTGCTAACTTTCTTCCCAAATTGAGCATGCTGTTAGAGCCGCTACACGTGCTCCTACGCGAAGGTCACGATTGGGTCTGGGGGGCAGCCAGGAAAGGGCTTTTGATAGAGTACACAATTTGTTATGCTCCAACAAACTGTTAACGTTATATGACCCGTGTAAGAAACTTGTTTTAACATGCAATGCGTCGTCCTATGGGGTCAGGTGTGTGTTGCAGCATGTGAATGCCAATGGTCAGTTACAGCTGGTAGCTTATGCCTCCAGAAGTCTGTCCCAGGCAGAAAGGCCTACGGGATGGTAGAAAAAGAAGCACTAGCATGTGTATATGCAGTAAAAAAAAATGCACCAGTACCTGTTTGGCAGGAAATTTGAGCTGTAGGCAGATCACAAACCCCGAACGTCCCTTTTGGCCGACAACAAGGCCATAAATGCGAATGCATCGGCCCGATAACAGAGGTGGGCACTTACGTTAGCCGCCTATGACTACACAATTTGGCACAGACCGGGCACTGAAAACTGCGCTGATGCACTCAGCAGGCTCCCACTAGCCACCACTGAGGGGGCAACTGAGCATGATGCTGAGATGGTCATGGCTGTTGAAGCTTTCGAAAGCGAAGGCTCATCTGTGACAGCCATCAGATTAAAGTCTGGATAAATAAAGACCCGCTACTGCCTTTAGTTAAGAAATGTGTCCTGAATGGGGACTGGGCAACCATGTACGGGGCATGCCCTGAGGAATTTAAACCATTTCATAGGCGCAAGGGTGAACTCTCGATTCAGGCCGAGTGCCTATGTGGGGAAACCGAGTAGTCATGCCCCAGACGGGCAGAGAGGTGTTTATCAGAGAACTTCACAATGAGCACCTGGGCATTGTCATGATGAAGGCAATTGCCAGGTCACACATTTGGTGGCCAGGGATAGATGCAGACCTGGAACTTTGTGTTCGCAGGTGCAACGTGTGTGCTCAGCTAGGCAACACACCCAGGGAAGCCCCCCCCCTTAGCCCCTGGTCCTGGCCCGCCAAGCCATGGTCACGCATCCATGTGGACTACGCAGGTCCTTTCATGGGAAAAATGGATTGAGTGTGCCATTTTAAATTCAAGCACATCCTCTGCCATGGTAGAAAGTCAACGGGCAATGTTCGCCACCCATGGTCTACCGGATGTCTTGGTAAGCGACAATGGCCCGTGCTTCACAAGCACTGAATTCCAGGACTTCATGGCAGGCAATGGAATCAACCATGTCAGAACGGCACAGTTCAAGCTGGCCAGGCGGAACGAGCAGTGCAGATAATCAAACAGGGGGTGCTTAGAATCCAAGGGGGTTCCCTCCAAAGCCGCTTATCACGCCTCCTGTTGACCAATAGATCCCAACCACACTCGCTCACAGGGGTTCCACCCGCAGAGCTGCTAATGAAAAGGACGCTCAAAACCAGGTTATCCCTTATACACCCTACTATGAAAGAAATTGTTGAGAGCAGGCGTCAGTCACAATGTGACTACCATGACAGGAATGCGAGGGTGCGATGTATTGATATCAATGAGCCTATTTTTGTCCTTAATTACGCTGCAGGGCCCAAATGACTCGCAGGCACTGTGATTGCCAAAGAGGGGAATAGGGTTTTGGTAGTTAAACTTACCAATGGACAAAACTGCCACAAACACGTGCATCAAACTAAAAGGAGGTTCAGCAACCCCATAGAAGAAGCAGAGGAAGAACATGGCGTAGAGTTTACTCCACCACAGGTGACCGAACACCGGAACCAAGTGGAGGAGAGCCCAGTCACTGTGGGCAGTCCGGACAGGCCTGAGGCACCGCAAACAGCAGACACTCAGGCCAGCACCCAACAACCGGAGCCCCAACTCAGGCGCTCTACAAGGGACCGTAAACCACCAGGGAGACTTAATCTGTGATCCCAATAAGACTTTGGGGGGAGGTGATGTCATGTATTCAACTGTCATTGTAACCCATGTATAAGCTGACCTAAGTTGTACACCTTGAGAACATTGACCACAAGGGTAGACACTCCTAACCTGGACTTTCAGGTATAAAAGGGGAAGCTCCACCCACCTTCATCACTTGAGGTCTTGGTAATAAAGGTAACTGGTCTCAGAGTGACCTTCTCTCAAGTATGGGCCTCGTGTGCATTTATACTGTATAGTAAGAACATATCAGAGACCCCAACCTTGAGTAAGGCCATAGCGATAGCCCAGGCGTTCATTGCCACCAGTGACAATACAAAGCAAATCTTTCAGCACACAAGTGCTGCTACAACTACCGTGAACAAAGTGATGTTGTTTTCGAATCGTAACGTACAGGGCAGGTCACACATACCTGCAGCTGCACGTCCACAGATGTCTCAGAGTCCACCAACAAAGGTGATGAATGCAAGGCCATTGACACCTTGATGGCGCTGTGGGGGTGCTCATCCTTTCCATTCATGCCGATTCAAAGGGTACGTTTGCAAGGGCCGTGGAACAATGGGACACCTCCAACGAGTGTGCAGGTGAGCTGCAAATCCTGTTAAACCTGCAAACAACCATGTTGCAGAGGAGGACAGATCCACAGAGGACCACGACGAACCTGAGCCTCAAACTGAGGAGGCAGAGGTACATGGGGTGCACACATTCACCACGAATCGTCCCCCGATAATGCTGAATGTTGAACTAAATGGACTCCCGGTGTCAATAGAGCTGGACACGGGTGCGAGCCAGTCCATCATGGCCAAAAAGACTTTCGAAAGATTGTGGTGCAACAAGGCCTCAAGGTCAGTCTTAACTCCAGTTCGCACAAAACTAAGAACTTACACAAAAGAATTGATTCCTGTAATCGGCAGTGCTTCCGTAAAGGTCTTCTACGATGGAGCTGTGCACAAGCTACCACTCTGGGTGGTACCGGGCGATGGTCCCACGCTGCTCGGAAGGAGCTGGCTGGGAAAGATACGCTGGAACTGGGAAAACATCTGAGCGCTATCACCCGCTAACGACCATTCGTGTGCCTAGGTCTTAAACAAATTTCCTTCGCTGTTCGAACCAGGCATCGGGAAATTCCAAGGAGCAAAGGTGCAGATCCACCTAATTCCGGGGGTGCAACCCATCCATTACAAGATATGAGCAGTACCGTACATGATGAGAGAAAGGGTAGAGAGTGAGCTAGACCGGCTGCAAAGAGAGGGCATCATTTCACCGATCGAGTTTAACGAATGGGCAAGTCCAATCATTCCTGTCCTCAAGGAAGACGGCACCATCAGAATCTGTGGCGATTACAAAGTAATTATCAATCATTTCTCCCTGCAGGACCAATACCCATTACCAAAGACGAACGACCTCTTTGCAATGCTGGCGGTAGGAAAGACATTCACAAAGCTGGATCTGACTTCAGCCTAAATGATGCAGGAACTGAAGGAATCATCGAAGGGCCTCACCTGCATTAACATGCACAAAGATCTTTTTGTTTATAACAGATGCCCGTTTGGAATCCGATCAGCGGCGGCGATATTCCAGAGAAACATGGAAAGTTTACTGAAGTCGGTCCCGCACACCGTGGTCTTCCAGGACGACAACTTGGTCACAGGTCGGAACACAGTCGAGCATCTGCAGCACCTGGAGGAGGTTCTTAGTCAACTAAACCACGTGGGGCTCAGGTTAAAACACTCGAAGTGCATTTTCCTGGTGCCTGAAGTGGAGTTCTTGGGAAGGAGGATTGCGGCGGACGGCATCAGGCCCAGCAACGCGAAGACGGAGGCAATCGAGATCGCACCGAGGCCACAGAAAGTGATGGAGCTGCGGTCGTTTCTGGGGCTCCTGAACTACTTTGGTAACTTCTTACCGGGTCTTAGCACACTGTTAGAACCACTGCATGTTTTACTACGAATAGGGGATGAATGGATTTGGGGCAAAAGCCAAGAAAATGTCTTTGTAAAAGCGAGAAAATTGTTATGCTCAAACAAATTGCTTGTGTTGTATGATCCATGTAAGCGTTTGGTACTAGCATGTGATGCTTCGTCATATGGCGTCGGGTGTGTATTGCAACAAGCTAATGAATCTGGGAAACTGCAACTGGTTGCTTATGCATCCAGGAATCTGTCTAAGGCTGAGAGAGCCTACAGCATGATTGAGAAAGAAGCGATAGCGGTGTTTATGGGGTAAAGAGGCCTCACAGGTTGGAGAGGCTCTCTGGAGACTTGCAATAAAAGACTTAGGTCACACTTTACTTTGAGCTCACAGTGTTCAGTCTGACTTTCTCCATACATAACAGTTAGGATAACGCTAACCACCAAAATGCCATGCGGCCTCCTCAATCAGTGCTGGTAGGCATTTTAAGTAGCAATCAGTCCCTTAACAATCCTTCAGACTGCTGCTCCTCACGCAAGCTTCAACTCCTTTACCAAGATGACGTCTTGCGTGAAACGTAGGCTAAACCGACGTTTCAGCTCAAGACACCAACTTGATCACCTTGGAGGATCTTCAGCACGCAGGATGCTTTTAGAGATACAAAACACAAAGGAGAATGAAAACGGTTAATCCAAAACTATTTCATGTTAAATCACGATTGCAGAAAAAGGGGTCAAATTAGTAAAGGATAGGTTCAGGACTGATGTCAGGAAGTATTTCTTCATGCAAAGGATGATTAATACCTAGAATTATCTTCTGCGTAGGGAAAACTTTAAAATCACTCAAGAGGCAGGCAGTTGCTGTGCTAGTGGGACCTTGATTCTCTTTGGAAGGATGAGCCAGATGTGCCAAGTGGACTCTTTCATCTGTACTCTTCATGATTATTGTGATGTAATCTCCCAGAAGAATAGAATTCGCTGGGAAGTACTGCATAAATTGAACCTTATGCAACGTGCTTATATCAGCCTGTACAGTCTCTAATACACCTGCAGAAAGTAATTTAATGGTCTACAATTACACTTTACTTGCACATATTTGTCTCTGGCAGTATAGAGTCTGGAGCTGCTTGTCACCATGTCCATTGTATGTGTGCTCTCCAGCATGTCTTCCTTGTCTCTGCAAAATAAATTGCAGTTTTCTTCCAGCTCTGCTGGGGCCAGAGCTATCTCTGAAGACTAAGGCATGGCATGTTCTTCATATTTAAACCTTAATAGTGAGTGCAGCAAGCTATTTGACTATGATAGCATCACAGCCGATCCTTATACTGTGCACAATCCTATGTCCAGCAGGGACCACTGAATAGTGATCCTCCCTAAGCCAGGACCACAGAGACCAATTGCAGAACTTCCACTGCTGCAACAACTGAGATCAGCAAACTCAGCACCTTCTGGGATCACTGGCCTGTATGGTTTAGTAACATGCCAGACGGTATTGCTAAAAAATACTTTTATATTTGCACACAATCTCTGAGCAGTGTGAAACTGGTCCCTGTTGGCCCCATCAGAGGGCCAGTAAGAAAGTGAAGACCACATATTCAGGTCACACAAAAGGTTGACAACCAGGTACTCCCCAGAATGCAAAAGAATTGAATCTGTTGACTTTAATGCAACTGTGGACAATGCTACTGAACCAAGCCAACTAATCATGGGCCCGTAAATTCAATAAGGTCTAAAATGGGTGCAGGCACTGCGATGCAAGATATGCCCTCGCCTGTTTAGAAATGCAGATAGCACGTCAATTTAAATGATTTTAGCGCACGGCCCAGCAATCATCGCACTGCTGACAGGCTATGCGCTCAGCAGGGGTACAAGGTCACATTGCTGGAGCATCGCTGCCTTTCCTTAAAGCTAGGTTGTTAGTTTTCAAGGCAGTCTCTAGCTCTGAAAGCTGAACTGCCTTCTGCAAAAATAATTAAAAATCATTCAAAATTAGACAGTCTGCAGCTCTTAAAGGTGAACTGCCTTCGACGCATAAAAAATGGAAAAAGTGCTTCAGCAGTAACACAAATGGCTCAACAGGCTAGGGAAAGGCCATCCATGGTCTCGGACACAGCACAAGGTTTGTGCAGAGGGTCAACTCTGGAAGAGAGGTCCTCTACCCACAGAGGGCCAGGTGGCCCTCCAGAAAGAAGGATGTGGGACCAGATCTTCAAAGCCATCACTGCTGCCAGTGTTGCCCCCAGGACCTGGCTGCAGTGCCCAATGAAGTTTCATGACCTCAGACAAGTGGTCAAGGTCAGTGAATGCATCTTCAACCCTCCCCATCACTCATCTACCAACAATCTCTACCAAACATGAGGCGCACCTCAATTCCTAACTTTACCTCACCCCCTTGGAGGAGACAGTGCTGGCCATGCTTGGCAGGGGCATGGCTGAGCTCTTGGCCAGTAGCGGGGCTGAAAGAATACAAGATTCTCATATGTTATCCTACTTCTCACATCCCACTCTACCCTCATCCCACAGTTTCTTCTGATGTACAAGCAGCACATGATATAAGCATGCACCTCTTGCTTTACCCCCCCCCCCCCCTCTCCCCTCATCACAACACTACCCTTGTGCCTTCCTCATTCAGAAACCCAAGAAATCCAGCCAGGTGTGGGAGTTGGAGTTGGAGAAGCAGGCAGAGGAGGAGGAGACGGAGGAGGAGGAGATGACGGTGGCGACGATGAGATGGAGACTCTATTTTCATCTCTCTGTGATGTTGCAGCCCAAGGGGAGCTGCAAGTAGAGCCCACTGTGAGTAACTGATGTTCTCAGAGGCTTTCCTTTAACATCCAAAGCCTTGCATGTGTCCAGCAGCACTCCCTACACGCACTACTCCAGTAAAATGTCAAAATAAAGGCCAAAAGCTAAAATTGAAAGTTACCTGAAAGAGAAGCGCTGTCAGCTTCGGTTTGGAGGGGGCGGTATCTAGAGCGGCAACCTCCACAATCACAGGCAGTGTTAACGACCTCTCCAAAATGATAGAGCAAGGCGGCCGCCATTTTTGCAACTAAACCAACCTTAACGGCCGCCGCTACACCTCCGAATTTAGCAGTCATGGTGTTTAGTCTGGCTGCACATGCACACAGATGAAGCCTTGGACAATGTGAACCATTTTCCATACCTTGGAGCCTACTGTCAACAAGAGCAGATATCAACCACGAGGTTCAACGCTGCCTTCAGTGTACCAGCGCAGCCTTTGATCGCTGGAGGAAGAGAGTATTTGAAAACCAGGACCTCAAACCCTGCACCAAGCTCATGGTCTACAGAGCAGTGGTGATACCTGCCCTCCTATATAGCTCCTATTTACCGCAGGCACCTCAAAACACTGGAGAAGTACCACCAACGCTGCCTCCACAAGATCCTGCAAATCCATTGGCAGGATAGGCGCACCAACGTCAGTGTCCTCACTCAGGCCAACATCCCCAGCATCGAAGCTTTGACCACTGACCTCCGCTGAATGGGCCACATTATCCGCATGCCTGACACGAGACTCGGAGCTCCGACATGGCAAACGAGCCCCAGGTGGGCAGAGGAAACGTATAAAGGAAACCCTCAAAGCCTCCTTGAAAAAATGTAACTTCCCCACCGACACCTGGGAATCCTTGGCCCAAGTCCGCCCCAAGTGGAGGAAAAGCATCCGAAAAGGCACTGAACACCTCGAGGCTCTTCGCCGAGAGCAAGCTGAAGCTAAGCGTAGACAGCGGAAGGAGTGCGCGGCAACCCAGGCCCTCCACCCACCCGTTACTTCAACCACCGTTTGCCCGACCTGTGACAGACACTGTAGGTCCCGCATTGGACTCACCAGTCACCTGATATTCATTTTTAGTGTGGAAGCAAGTAATCCTCGACTCCGAGGGACAGCCTATTGTGAGATTTTTAAATCTCTGGCATTAAATTGACAGCAAGACCAATTCTTTTAAAACAATTTGGAACAAGTTTATTAAACACACACACATGCAAATAGCCTATCGAACACAGTTGAGGAAGGGGTCTGTCTTCCTCGTGCCAGGCGCTTACAATAGCCTATGGCCAGTATTGTTGCTGCAGGGATTTTAAACTAGGTGATCTCTTGGGGAGGCCTTGCTAGCAGGGCTCAACAACTATATCCTCTATCTCCCCATCAATTGCAACGTCCTTGGCTGCTCTGTCTGCTCTGGAATTTCCCTCACTATGTGGACCCCCTTTCTATGGGCTGCTACCTTTCCTATGAAACAGGGCTGGGATCGCTGTTTAAGGTATGACCAGAGCAGGCGTAGCCAGGGCCCATGAACCAGGGCCTTACCGTCTATCATACAATAGTCATTTTTGTGGTATGGGGCAAGGAGAGCATGGTGTTATAGCATAGGCACTATCTAACCAAATAGTCATCGGTCTATCTGAGGTTTCCTTCATAGCAGTTAGAAGTGCGGCGATATCTGCATATTGTGAAGACTGTTTGTTGCATCTTCGCTGGATGGTTCTTTCTGGTAATACCACATATGAGGACCCATCGAGGTAGACATCTGGGGCACCCTGTATGGGCTCTTTCTGCACAGGATGGGTCTCAAAGTTAATCAGCGGTAACGGACATTCATGCGGGTCCCACTCATAGATCAGAAATTGTGGCAGCAAGGTGGTGGGTTTGGAAATTGTATCATTGTCTCGTTCCATAAATTCCAATGTCAATTTGCTGAGGCGCTACGAGGAAACTAACGAATCTCTAGGTTTCATCAGTAGTTTCAGAGGTGTGTGTCCGCTGTGCAGGATTGTAGCCTGTAATCCAGTAATAAAGGTAAAGTGATGTACCGACCAGAAGACGGCCAGTAGGTGGTGCTCGCATGCGGTATAAGTCTTTTCTGCCCCCTGCAGGATTCGAGATGCATATGCAATGGTCTGTAGTCGATCAGCTCGCGTTTGGCACAGAACTGCAGTGAGGCTTTGTTCTGCGACCCCGACCTCCAAATGGGAGGGCTGCATGGGATTGAGAGGGATCAGACATGCTGCCTGTGTCACTGCAGTTTTTAATTTAGTCACGGACTGGGTGTGAGCATCAGTCCATGCCAGGCGTATGTCGTCACCCTGCTGTTTTATCAAATCATACAGGGGCTTTGCGCATTCTGCAAAGCCTGGAATAAAGTTCCTTTGGTATCTCATCAAACCCAAGAATGATCGTAGGGCTGTTTTTAAAGTGGGTAATGGCAGTCGCTGTATTGTCTCCACCTTGTGAGAGTCGGGGGATGATCCCTCTGGAGAAATGGACACTCCTAGAAAGGTGACCCGTTCTTTTACTAATTGAGGCTTACGGGGATTCACCTTTAGTCCCGCCTGAGCCAACAATGTCAACAGTTTGTGCAAAAGGGACAGATGCTCCTCCATGCTGTCGGTTGCCAGCAGTAGGTCGTCTACGTACTGCAGCAAGCAGGTAGGGCGGGAAAAGTCTTTCAAAATTGCAGCCATTCTTTTGTGGAAAATCGTCAGGGCTTTGTGAAACCCCTGAGGCAAGCATGTCCAGGTGTAGCTCTGGTCCTCAAATGTGAATGCGAATTTGTACTGGTCTTCCCCTTTAACAGGGATACTCCAGAATCCATTGGCGATGTCGAGAGTCGAGAAGTACTTGAAACCAGCAGGAATTTGAGATAATATGGTGGGAGTTTCTCTTACTACCGGTGAGCAGGCCGGTGTTACAGAATTTAAATTTCTGTAATCAATACAGTCACCAGCTGCTATCAGGCTTTTTAGCCGACCATGTGGTCATGAAAGTGCCTGTCCTAACAACACCCTGTTCGACTTGGGATTTTATGGTGTCTCGGATGTAAGGGCGACTCTCCCTTGGGATGGAGTACTGTTTAGTGAATGAGTGAGGGAGACCCTCAATAGACTCTTTGCCTGCCATTTTTCCACAGTCATGCTTGCGTGTGGCGAACACCGCAAGGTGTTCCAGAATTCATTTTGTCAAAGCTTCATTTTCGCTCCCAGAGGGTCAAAGTCATATGGCTTTTTAATAGCAAAAACCGAGTAAGCATCTGAAATTTCTATCCATAATCATAGGTAGTCCCTCGAAATCAAAGAAGACTTGCTTCCACTCTAAAAGTGAGTTCTCAGGTGACTGAACAATCCAATACGGGAATTACAGTCTCTGTCACAGGTGGGACAGACAGTCGTTGGAGGAAAGGATGGGTAGGGAGTCTGGTTTACCACACGCTCCTTCTGCTGCCTGCACTTGCTTTCTGCATACTCTCAACGACAAGACTCGAGGTGCTCAGCACTTTCCCGGATGCTCTTCCTCCACTTGGGGCAGTCTTTGGCCAAGGACTCCCAGGTGTTGGTGGAGATGTTGCACTTTATCAAGGAGGCTTTGAGGGTGTCCTTGACACGTTTCCTCTGCCCACCTAGGGATCGCCTGCCATGTAGCAGTTCAGAGTAGAGCTTTGGGAGGCTTATGTCGGGCATGTGGACAATGTGGACAATTCTAGGGGTCTCTTCAGTAATAGCCTCTACGATATCCATGAATGTACCCAGAACCAGGCACCCTCAAATGCTGCAGTAGGAAAGAATCAGGAACAATTTAATTCGATGTTCCTGACCCAACTCCTCTCTTTAGTTAAAACTACCCTGGACATAGCCATGAAGCCCATTAATCAGTGGACAGATATAGAGACCAGCGCTCTAATAGCCTGGGAGGTGGTAAAAGACCAGTTAAAGGTAAAGTCACCACCCACTACCAATGGTGCTGCTTGGTCTGATTAAGCAGAGCCACTAAGTTTAAGTTTTGGATCCCTAAATGGTTTAGGATCTCAGTTATGAGTGCATTGGCCGCTGTGCCAGGCTGGAGGACTGCGTCTGGCAGATGATCTTTTAGGGAAGTGGAACAGGCCAAGAGAAGGACGCGTGTTAAGTCTCTCTCTTCTAACTCTGGGTGATTTCTCCTGAAATTTGCCCAACTTCTATTAACTCCCAGTGGGTCATCCTCATCATTAATGGGCCCCAACTCGTGGCTACCCACTGTGGCATCAGCACCAGATATGGGCCGTGAGTCGGTATGGTTACTGGTGATGTGATCATGCACATTATATCATAAAGAAAGGGTTACTACTTCTACGGTTGGCCCTCGTGTCTCCAAGGTATCCCATCCTTCACCACCCTCCTGGGGATTATACTGACTGCCTTCCTCTTCCCAATCTGTCTCCTACTTGTCTCCTTCTGTTCTTTCTGTTATGGCTCCCCTTGTTACTGCGGATACCAGGGCCTGCTGCTCCCCTAACTTACTTTTTAGACTCGCTATTTCTAGTCAGGAGTGGTTTGCCTCCCTGTGTGGCTTCTTAATTACTTCCCTTAATGCCCCCCTAGCATCTTCTACATCTTGCCGGAGCTCCAAGTTTTCCAATTTATATTTTTTTAAACTCTAATTTGTTGTTATTCGCTTCAACGATGGCTGCTATGGCATTTAAATTTGAAAGGCTTTGTTGCTGTCGGAATGAAGCTGCCTGTTCAACCCCTCTTTCTAATTGTCTAATACTGTGGTTTAATCAATCAATTTCTTGTCTCAAATTCTGTATTTCTCCCTCCTTTAACCGCTGAATAAGTTGAAGGCTTTCTTCCTATTGTTCTTTTATATTTTGAATCTCTTTTTCGTTTAATCAAACCTCTTTTACTTGTGATTCTTTTAAATCTTGTATCTCTTTCCTTAAATTTTGAATCTCTTTTGCATACTGCCTCATTAATTTCTCATCTCTCTGAGCACAGTAATGTGCGAGGTATGCCAAGAGACCATTTACCCATTTTGGCCTTAGCTCTCCTTGATTTACTTCCTCCTAGATAAATGCCACAAGCTCTCCAAAGGGCGCATGTTGGCCCTTACAGAAGAATGCTGTCTGTGCCTGCAACTCTTGTATGCCCTTTATGGATACCTTTTTGTATACGTTCTTCTCATAGACTATCTGTATATCTTTTGCTGTTTTTTGTACATGATCGATCCCTTCATCCTGTGGTCTTTTGAACTTAACTACTGGTGGGTCCCCACTTAAACAGTTCCAACTATCAAGACGATTGCTCCTTAAGACGCAACTTCTCCCGATCCATTTAAAAGTTTATAGTTTACACTTCGCAACACAGGTTAGAATCGCAACTCCCGAGATTTCTAATTGTTCAAAAGAATGATCAAAAGCTGTCTCACCAGATCCTGGACGAGGCTCCAATTTTGTAAGATTTCTAAATCTCTGGCATTAAATTGTCAGCAAGACCAATTCTTTTAAAACAATTTGGAATAAGTTTATTAAACACACACACATGCAAAAAGCCTATCAAACACAACAGCAGTCTATTAGTATCCTATGGACACTATTTAATTACAACATATACAAGGATGTTACAATAAAAAAGGTATAAAAAGGTATACTTTACTTCCCTCTGGCAAAGCACACGGCCTGCTCCTTTGTCTGTAGAGGAAGGTCCTGTTTTTGCCGTGTGCTTAAGAAAAGAGACAGAGCAATCTTTGGCTTGAGTTTTTATACCTCTTAACGCCATAGTTTCTCAGAAAGCCTTAGGATTGGGTCTTGGTTCCAGAGGCATTCCTGTTTGGCTTCTCCTCATACATGTGTGCATCTGGATGACCGGTGCCATTCCTTGATTAGGTTAATGGCTTTCCAATTAATATCTTTTCTGGTTTGATGAGTTTCAAAGCCATGGAGACATGAACTTGGGGAAGTCATCCATTTTGTTTCTTTCCACACTGCAGCCTTTCCATATAATCTACATTTTTAACATTTATATATATATATATATATATACAGAATCAATTCTATCATTACTAAACACGTTTATTCTTACACTATGATGGATGACATGCACACAGAACACAAGCAATCTGCACTTCAGCCCTAATGCCTCAGTGTTTCATCCAAGTTAGCTCGATGCACTCAGTATAATCTGCTTTGAAGTAAGATAACATCATCAGTGTTATGTGTAGGCTGGTGTAGCACTATAGAGTCCAATTGGTCTCTACGTGACACAGCATAAGTGGATCTGAACTTAAATAGCGGTGTCAAATGTAATCTTAAGTAATAAGATTTGTTAATTTTTTTTGTATTCGTCATACTAGCAGCTTTTTTTAATGATGCACAAAATTTCCAAAACTCTAACTTGCATGAGTGCCTAATAATTATTTAAATTCACAAATCTAGAGGGTATTCCTTTGCAATTTTGCTGTGCAGCTGATTTTCAAAAGATTAATACGCTACATGTTGTGATAAATGCTTTACAACAGTTTGAACTTGCTGTAAACCCTGTAAAAGCAAGCAAAATACCTTGGGGCAGAAATTTTGAGTATCTACAGACCCGGGAAGGCATCGCAAAAACAGGTTTTCAGCGCACAATGCGCATGCGCTGAAAATCGGCTTTTTCGATCTGTCAAGCTGGAGCTTGACAGATCTTACATATCTCGGGAGCGAGGACATTTGCAAGGGCAAGATTGTGGGATTTACCAATATCTTGCCCAGCTAATGTCCTCAAAACTCTTGCGCCTGATAAAAGCAGGCGCATAGCCTACTTTAAAATGAAAGTTACAGGCAACTCACATGTGCCTACATAACAAAAGTCACTGTATTTTTAAAAGTAATTTTTTGTATATAAATCACTTTAGGATATCCTGAGCAACGTAATAATGTACAATAAAACTACATGTTTTTTTCTGTTTCTTTCTTCACATTTGGCAATTGGCCTGCTATAATGTTTGGGCAGCTTGGAAATCTTCAATAAAATCTTTTAAAATTGTGTATTTGGAATTCTGCAAAAATTGTATACACAGATAATACAAAACTGTAGGAAAATAGTAGCGCAATTTTGAACATAGGTCCACTAATTTAGACAAAGTTGATCTGTCACTTGGCATATTGTGTTGGTGCATTGATATATTCCTAACCCTCTCCGCTTGTCTACCTCTCTCTCCTTCTTTAAGACCCTCATAAAAATCTATCTCTTTGACCAAGCTATTGGTCATCTGCCCTAATATCTCCTTATGTAGCTCATTGTCAAATTTTGTTTGATAACGTTCCTGTGAAGCGTCTTGGGATGTTTTACTATGTTAAAGGCGCTAGATAAATACAAGTTGTTGTTGTTGTTGTTCTGCTGCTTCTTTAGTTTATTTTCCATTAAATAAGTGATTGTGTTTAACTTATTAGATTTAGTCCAGATCAAGTTGATCCAAATTGAATTTCAGTTCTTGGCATTTTTGATCATCAAGACTGCCCTACGGTATCAGATTACAAGGCTGACACATTTTGTCCTTGGAGGAGAAAGTGACTGGAATTATAATTAGATGTACGATTATATTAAACACTTCTCTAATATTGCTGTAGGCTTTGGGTGCTGCAGAAACCACAGGGCAATTTCTGCAATAACCAACAAGCAGCTATTTGCCATTAACACTATACAGGGCTAGAAATTCGGCAGGTTTGTGCCCAGTTAGCCCATGGCGGAGCGGAAAAAGTAATTTTTTTGGCGCTAAACTTGGCGCACAAAATTTAGTGCCTGAGCAGAAAATTCTGCAGCGGTATTGCGCCAGTGATAAAACTTATCACCCGCCCGGTGTTTTTACTGTTTTTATGATGTCAATCGGCGTACAATGCTCCACTATCGCCGCGGGCAGAAAATTTGTCGATATCGCCATCAAGTCTTACCAGGTTGGAACCACGGCTAACGACACCATCTTGAAAAATGGAGCAGAAGTTCAGTGTATAAAAGGATTTGGAGGGAAGGCTGCGCTTTACACATTTGAGGTTTTTCTGAGTTTATAGTTTGTTTTTAAGGCTATTTAAGGACATTTGAAAGAATGGGGGCTATAATATCTCTGCCATTATTGCTGGCTGCTTTTTCTATGCAGCATCGAGCTGGAAGAAGACTTACTCAAGAGCATTTTGAGAGTAATCAAAGAGCTCGCAGACGTATGGGGTGGAGGCCTTACCCCCCATGAGTTTACAGGGAACAACACTCATACTTGCAGCTGTCTAAGGCACAGTGCGTTTGAAGGCTGCGCTTCCAAAAATAAGTGGTCACAGAGATATACCAGCTCATAAAGGCAGAACCACAGCCTACCAGCGGGAACAGGACTGCACTGTCCATCAAGGTGAAGGTGACTGCGGCACTTGCCTTCTATGCCTCCGGCTCCTTTCAGGCATCAGCAGGGGACATATGCTCCATTTCACAGTTCGCTACACATAGCTGCACGCACACAGGATAGACTTTACGAAGTTCCCAATGACCAAGGAAGCACAGAATGAAAGGGCTATAGGTTTTGTATGAATTGCTGGCTTCCCCAAAGTTCTGGGTGCCATAGACTGGACGCACATCGCCCTGTGAGCCTTTAGAGGATCCAAAGGTTTACCGAAACCAAAAGGGATTCCACTCCCTGAACGTACAGATCGTTTGCGACCATACTCAGCGCATCATGGCAGTAAATGCCCAGTTTCCAGAGAACATCCATGATGCTTTCATCTTGCGTGAGAGCAGTGTCTCATACCTGTTTGAGCATCAACCACAAGGTCAGAGCTGGATGCAGGGAGATAAAGGTTACGGCCTCGCCACCTGGCTCATGACCCTCCAGAACCCTCAGACACAAGCCGAGCATCGCTATAATGACAGCCATATTGCCACACACAACATTGTCGAAAAAACAATTGGAATGCTCAAGCAACGCTTCCGATGCCTGGACCACTCTGGAGGCTCCCTGCGATACTCCCCTCAGCAGGTCTCTGAGTTCATTGCATGCGACACAACTTAGCCAGCATGAGGGGACAGAATTTGCCACTGGGGACTGCAAGGACCACCTCAGGAGAGAGGGGAGGAGGAGGGGGAGGAGGAGGATGACGACGATGAGGACGAGGAGCCTGGAGATGAACCCATGCCACCACCACAGAGGGGGCCTTGTGGAGCTTTCGCCACTGCAAAAGTCTTGCGTCAGCAACTCATAGTTCAACACTTTGCTTGAAGAGTGAATAGCATGTTTCATCGTTGGCTGCCCATTCTATCCCACCATATTGACTATTCCCCCTCCTATTCTGCAAATGAGAAACTGCACAAGAATGGTTACGGTGAACAAAAGAATTTATTAAACATTTGTAAATTTATGAAACTTTGCCAACTTTAATTTTGCAACTTAAATATATTTTTAATTTGAACACAATTTGTAAAACTTTTAAAACTTTTATAAAATAACTAAAATTGCAAAACAACAGCAAAAAAACAACAACCCCTGCACCGAACATCTTTTAACTGCGGCCAACTTTCCCAACAGCCCCCTCGTCCTAAACCCCCCCTCCCTCGCTTCTTGCCCCTACTCGCGTTGGGACCAAGACGGTGTGCAGCAAGGCACGCAGAGTGCTGCAGTTGTTGGGGAAGAGACAATGGAGATGCCATTGGACCCTCTGGAGAAGCTCGGGGTATGGAAGGCCCGGCTTCTGAGTGGCAAGGCTCTTGCTCGGCCTCACCACTCACAGGTGCTGTCGGTCTGGGTGGTTTGACACTGGGGAATGCAGTGCCAAAAGTCAAGATCATCAATTGCCGCAGGGCATTGACAACCTCGGTGTTCTCCCGCATTGCAGCAGCAACCTGCGACATGCCCTCCCTCATGTGTCTGGCGCTCTGGATGCAAGAAGGAAGAAAAGCAGGGGTAATGTTATATAAAACACATAAGGAGCAGAACAGGAACCAGAAGGAGAGGAAAGAGGTGTGAAGAAGGGATTGAGAGGAAAAGGAAGGTAAAATAAGAAGGGAGAAATAATCTTAAGGAGTGAAGAGGAAGAAGGTAAAGTTCTTATTAAGAAAAGGACAGGGGGTTTGGTGTGTGTCGAACAGATCATGTGCGACTACGAGCAGGTCAACATTGACGTTGGAAAGATTTGGATGTGCATTCAGTTTTGAGCACCGCACGTCAAGAACTTGGAGGGGGTGAAGCACAGATTCGCCAGAATGATACCGGGACAGGATTATATTAGGAGAACAGGTTGCATAAACTTGACTTGTATTCCCTTGAGTATACAAGATTGAAGTGTTTAAATTGTTAAATGGATTTAATAGTATAGATAGAGAGAAACTATTTCCGCTGGTGGGGGAATCCAGAACAAGAGGGCACCGTCTTAAAATTGGAACCAGAATTCAGGAGTGAAATCAGGAAGAGCTTCTTCACAAAAAGGGCAGCGGAAATCCAGGATTCTTTCTCCGAAAAGGATAAGGATGCTCAGATAATTGGAGCTTGCAAAACTGAGATCAACATATTTTTGTTAGGTAAGGGTATCAAGGGATATTGAACAAAAGCAGGTAAATGGAGTTAAGGTACGGATCCATCATGGTCTAATTGAATGGTGGAGCAGTTTTGAGGGGCTGAATGGCCCATTCGTGTTCCGAGGAGATGTGCTGGAGAAGCTGTGTGATCACAGTATGCCAGTCTCCATGGGGTTCAGGGGGCAGCTTTAGATGGAAATGTCGCAGCGAGGGGAACTCGGGCATCTGGGACCTGAGTGAGCAGGGAAAACAACTGGGTATCTCCTTAACCAATCGGATTGAAGGATTGTGAAATCAACAAGCGCAAGGACTGAGAAGGAAATGTAAGTTAGAATGGGTGAATTCAATGTCAAATCAGGTATAGAAAAAGAAGGAAAGGAAGACTGGCAGACAGAAAGAAAAAAAATTCAATTATTACTTAAAAAAACTCTTAAACAACAATTAACACCTGAACGAATGAGATTCCATGTTTCTAATAGTTAATTTTCAGTATCAGAAAGGCTGACTGGCAGTAATTAACAATTATCACATTGTTAAAAGGTACTTAGACTGGAATAGACAGACGTAATTTTCTGTGGCAAGCTTAGTTCATATCTACTGCACAAATACAGCAACCTCATGCCGTTCCATGCATTTGAATGGTGAGTCAGTCAGTGAGCTGCTGTTTTCATGGAGATAACGGTGAAACGGCACAACTCGGACAGCAGCTTTTGGATTTCCATGCTTAACCGCACATCTGCCCCTCGCCTGAAGTTGCGGTACCATTTGTGCAAAAGTAACGGTGAGCACCATTAGCCTCACCGTTATTCTGACAGCAAATTCTCGGCCATTATCTTGGGGTGGATTTTGCTGTCTAGTGCCTGGGCATACAACATCACCTGGGTGGATGGAGACGGATCATGTGCCGGGCACACAGCCTCCCCGAACTCCCTCCATATGCTCCTCCCAGGCAATGCTTTCCGCCCAAGGACAGAAGTGGAGAATCTTCTCTCTTATTTCATGAATGATAATAACCAGTAACTACGGCAAGTCATTTGTTGCTGCTCAGATTTGCTCAACCCTCGACACGACACATTTGTCTGTGGGACATTTTCAATCAGATTTTTTTTCTATTCGTTGGGATGTGAGTGTCGCTGGTAAGGCCCGCATTTATTGCCCAACCCTAATTGTCCTTGTGGTGGTGAGCTGCCTATTTGAATTGCAGCCCATGTGGTGAAGGAACTCCCACAGTGCTGTTAGGGAGGGAGTTCCAGGATTTTGACCCAGCGACGATGAATAAACTGTGATATTTCCAAGTCAGGATGGTGTGTGACTTGGAGGGGAATGTGAAGGTGATGGTGTTCCCATGCACCTGCTGCACTTGTCCTCTAGGTGGTAGGGGTCACGGGGTCGGGATTGCAGCACTAAGTCCAGCAAACTGCACAGCAATCGGTGAGCATAGAAACTGACTGGACTCATCGCGGGATCTCGGAGCCACCCCAGCTCACGTGACCCACCAGCAAACTGCAAGATTGGGGTATAAATGTGACTTGGGCGCCAGTGCTAAACAGGCAGTATTGCATGGGACACCGGGTACACACTGCGCTCTATGTTTAGTTCTGTTGAAGTTAATGGAACTGAATACCGAGCGGGGTGTGTAACAGGAGACCGATGGGATATCACCAGTTTTGGCTCACTGTCCCAGAGGAATTTTTCCCCCAATGTATTCCTACATGACCGCTATTGGAAACACTGGCCCAGAATGCACTGGCAATATAACGGTGAGTTCACGTCGCACGACCTAATTAGTGTGTAAAAAAACTCCCCGCAACTCATGGCGAGGAAGAGATACACCGTGAGTTGTGAATTGATTTGTTTTGCTCCGCCATTAGCCTCCAGCAAACAGGGAGCTTGCTGTGCGCAGATTGGCTGCCGTGTTCCCTCCATTGACTACACTTCAGAAAGTACTTCATTGACTGTAAAGCACTTAAGGGCGTCTGGTGGTTGTGAAAGACGCTATAGAAATGCAAGTCTTTCAGTCAATTTTTTCTCTCTCTCTTAATCCATGTGCTTCAAGCAATTGCTGCATTTGTGCATTAATTACCAATTAAACTCGCCACGAAAAGTTAGGGATGGTATTTCACAGCGTAAGGATCCTGGTAATCAGGTGATTTCTGTTCCTGCAATTCCACTCAACCTCTCTGGTCCAGAAAGGAAACAATTGAAACAGTCCGTGTCATTCCTGCAGGTAGTAAATTGCTCTTGGAGATTCTTTCCATTTTTTATGTTTTCCTTACCTTTCCAAGTTTCAGCCAGTGGCTCAGCTGGTAGCACCCTCATCTCTGGATCAGAAGATTCTGTGTTCAAGTCCCACTCCTATAGAGTGCACAAGGGATGGATTCCTTGAGCAGTATGTAACAGATCCAACCAGGAGTCTACATGGAGGACACAAACAATCTCCCGGATATAAAAGGGGTCAGAGGGTCTAGTAAGAAGGAGGAACTGAGGGAAATCCTTATTAGTCGGGAAATTGTGTTGGGGAAATTGATGGGATTGAAGGCCGATAAATCCCCAGGGCCTGATGGACTGCATCCCAGAGTACTTCAGGAGGTGGCCTTGGAAATAGCGGATGCATTGACAGTCATTTTCCAACATTCCATTGACTCTGGATCAGTTCCTATCGAGTGGAGGGTAGCCAATGTAACTCCACTTTTTAAAAAAGGAGGGAGAGAGAAAACAGGGAATTATAGACCGGTCAGCCTGACCTCAGTAGTGGGTAAAATTATGGAATCAATTATTAAGGATGTCATAGCAGCGCATTTGAAAAGAGGTGACATGATAGGTCCAAGTCAGCATGGATTTGTGAAAGGGAAATCATGCTTGACAAATCTTCTGGAATTTTTTGAGGATGTTTCCAGTAGAGTGGACAAGGGAGAACCAGTTGATGTGGTGTATTTGGACTTTCAGAAGGCTTTCGACAAGGTCCCACACAAGAGATTAATGTGCAAAGTTAAAGCACATGGGATTGGGGGTAGTGTGCTGACATGGATTGAGAACTGGTTGTCAGACAGGATGCAAAGAGTAGGAGTAAATGGGTACTTTTCAAAATGGCAGGCAGTGACTAGTGGGGTACCGCAAGGTTCTGTGTTGGGGCCCCAGCTGTTTACATTGTACATTAATGATTTAGACGAGGGGATTAAATGTAGTATCTCCAAATTTGCGGATGACACTAAGTTGGGTGGCAGTGTGAGCTGCGAGGAGGATGCTATGAGGCTACAGAGTGACTTGGATAGGTTAGGTGAGTGGGCAAATGCATGGCAGATGAAGTATAATGTGGATAAATGTGAGGTTATCCACTTTGGTGGTAAAAACAGAGAGACAGATATTAACTGAATGGTGACAGATTAGGAAAAGGGGAGGTGCAACGAGACCTGGGTGTCATGGTACATCAGTCATTGAAGGTTGGCATGCAGGTACAGCAGGCGGTAAAGAAAGGAAATGGCATGTTGGCCTTCATAGCGAGGGGATTTGAGTACAGGGGCAGGAAGGTGTTACTACAGTTGTACAGGGCCTTGGTGAGGCCACACCTGGAGTATTGTGTACAGTTCTGGTCTCCTAACTTGAGGAAGGACATTCTTGCTATTGAGGGAGTGCCGCGAAGGTTCACCAGACTGATTCCCGGGATGGCGGGACTGACCTATCAAGAAAGACTGGATCAACTGGGCTTGTATTCACTGGATTTCAGAAGAATGAGAGGGGATCTCATAGAAACGTTTAAAATTCTGATGGGTTTAGACAGGTTAGATGCAGGAAGAATGTTCCCAATGTTGGGGAAGTCCAGAACCAGGGGTCACAGTCTAAGGATAAGGAGTAAGCCATTTAGGACCGAGATGAGGAGAAACTTCTTCACCCAGAGAGTGGTGAACCTGTGGAATTCTCTACCACAGAAAGTTGTTGAGGCCAATTCACTAAATATATTCAAAAAGGAGTTAGATGTAGTCCTTACTACTAGGGGGATCAAGGGGTATGGCGAGAAAGCAGGAATGGGGTACTGAAGTTGCATGTTCAGCCATGAACTCATTGAATGGTGGTGCAGGCTCGAAGGGCCGAATGGCCTACTCCTGCACCTATTTTCTCTGTTTCAATGTTCCTATGTCCGCAGATAGTGCCGCAATGTTGCCGGAAATGCCACCCAGAACCCCGAGGAGCTGTCAGCTGAGCTCGATGCTCTCCCTTGACCAGGTGTGCGTCTGCCTGTCTTTAAGCAGACTGGCTTTGCTGACTCAACCGCCGAAGAAACGTCTCTGTGCGCTATATTCGACCTGCATGTTGACTGGCCACACTCAACCAGCTCCGTTAGGCGGGCCACATTGTCCGCATGCCCAATGCAAGACTCCCGAAGCAAACACTCCACTCGGAACTCCTACACAGCAAAGCTTCACCAAGGCATACGAAAGTACGGGCCTTACACTAAACAACTGTAAGACAAAGGTCCTCCACCAACCTGACCCCGCCACACAGCACTGCCCCCCCGGTCATCAAAATCCATGGCATGGTCTTGGACAACGTGAACCATTTTCCATACCTCAGGAGCCTATTATCAGCAAGGACAGACATCGACGATGAGGTCCAACACCGCCTCCAGTGCACCAGCGCAGCATTCAGTCGCCTGAAGAAGAGAGTGTTCAAAGATCAGGCACTCAAATCTGGCACCAAGCTTATGGTCTACAGGGCTGCAGTGTCATCTGCCCTCCTGTATGGTTCAGAGACCTGGACCATATATAGTAGACACCTCAAATCGCTGGAGAAATACCAGCAACAATGTCTCGGCAAGATCCTGCAAATTCCCTGGGAGGACAGACGCACCAACGTCAGTGTTCTCGATCAGGCCAACATCCGCAGCATCGAAGCACTGACCACACTCAACCAGCTCCGTTGGGCGGGCTACATTGTCCACATGCCTGACACAAGACTCCCAAAGCAAGCACTCTACTCGGAACTCCTACACGGCAAGTGAGCCCCAGATGGGCAGAGGAATCGCTTCAAGGACACCCTCAAAGCCTCCTTGATTAAGTGCATCATCCCCACCGACACCTGGCTAATCCCTGGACAAAGACCGCCCTAAGTGGAGGAAGAGCATTCGGGAGGGCGCTGAGCACCTCGAGTCTCGTCGCCAAGAGCATGCAGAAAACAAGCGCAGGTAGCGGAAGGAGCAGTAAACCAGACTCCCCACCCATCCTTTCCTTCAACGACTGTCTGTCCCACCTGTGACAGAGACTGTAATTCCCGAATTGGATTGTACAGTCACCTGAGAACTCACTTTTAGAGTGGAAGCAAGTCTTCCTTGATTTCGAGGGACTGCCTATGATGATGATGATGTCTGGTCTATGAAAAATGGCAAATTGAGGCTTGGGTGTACTGCGCATGCATGGGCGCACCCTGACAGCTGACCAAATTCACAGGAAAAAAAAATCGGAAGAAAAAATCAGGCGGAAAAAAAATTTGTGCATGCGCAGAAATTCCTTTTTTTTTAAAAAGATCAGTGAATTCAGCTCCGGCGCACGAATGCAGTTGTGCAAGGCCGGATTTATCAATACCACTATTGCTGGACACCATTTGGCAAATTTTGCGGAGTCCAGCGATAGTGGTATTCCGGCGCTACAAGAAAAACGCCGGGATTATTGCCAAAATATGGCAATAGAGCTATTTTCCTAATTTCTAGCCCTGTCAGTTTTGCTAAAAATCACTTGTCAATAAAAATGCAGGTTTTCTGCTGCACTGTAAAGGGTTTGATCTGATTGAATGCAGATTCCCAGTGATAATAGATTTCGACACATCTATTTAAATAATTGCTTTCCCCTCTTTAAAAGAAATACTTTCATCCCTTTTAAACCGCATCCACACTCCTTTTCATATTGACATAATCAGCATATTAATGATGCATTGTGACTACTGCTTTATTGTAGCTGAAAGGAAAACACAGTGCCTTACCAATTCCTTTGGAGTGCTAATGTGAATCCGTTTCTGTTGTGTTAGTTGACTTTGTGTGTAACATCATTTGGGATATGCAGGTATCTCAGTACCACCATGGGGTTTGATCCTGAATCAAAGTTAACAGATGTGATCTTGTAGAACTTTATCAAGTGCACTAGCATAAACTTTATGCAAAGAAGACAGTTTTAAAGATTAAAAAAAGATTCATCATCATCATCGGCAGTCCCTCGGAATCGAGGAAGACTTGCTTCCACTCCTGAAGTGAGTTCTTTGGTGGCTGAACAGTCTAATACGAGAGCCACAGACCCTGTCACAGGTGGAACAGACATTTGCCGAGGGAAGGGGTGGGTGGGACTGGTTTGCTGCACGCTCCTTCCGCTGCTTGTGCTTGACCTCTGCACGCTCTCGACGTTGAGATTCGAAGAGCTCAACACACTCCCAGATGCACTTTCTCCACTTAGGGCGGTCTTCGGCCAGGGAATCCCAGGTGTCAGTGGGGATGTTGCACTTTATCAGGGAGGCTTTGAAGGTGTCCTTGTAACGTTTGCGCTGCCCACCTTTGGCTCGTTTGCCGTGAAGGAGCTCCGCATAGGGCATTTGCTTATATTATAGCTCTGGAGTTTATGAAGCCCCAGAGCAGGGTTATATGCTCCCGATGAACTTGGTTCTTACAACACCTTGTTCCCTGAATGCCCATTAGTTTTGGAAGACAATTTCCCTGGAAAATATCCAATATAAACATTTGTCTTTCTAAACAACAGTAGAATTTTAAATAATAGGTCAATCTTGACAGAAATTATTGTTTTCTTCAATAATTCTTCTTTTAATGCAACAAAATTATTCTGATTCCAATTACATTTGTGTATACTTTATCTCACAAAAAAGACAAAACAAAACTATCTACCTGATCCAATCTGTATATGTTGAAAATGTTTAAACTGTTTTTGTTTCTTTCAAGCACATACCCTCAACAGTTCAGTTTTATAGCCTGAATGTCATACAAAATATTACTCTCTTTTAAAGTATGCCTGGTTGGAGATGATATAAATAGAATGTGAGATCTTTTCCATCATCTACCTTCATCAAGCTGGCATGGTGGGCTGAATAGCCTCCTTCTGTATTGTAAGATTCTATGATCCTTGAAATCAGTCTATTCGCTTCTATCTTCTTGATTAAATGAACCAACAATCATGCTGAGTGCTCTCAGGTTCAAAATAGGTGAATTTAATCACCTGGAAGACTTTTGCTAGTTTTTTTTATTAATTAAAGTTTTGAATTCAAACTTGTCCCTTTTTAGTTTGTATCAGATAGGTTTTTTTGCATTCCTTTTGCATGGATTTTTGATCCAAGTCTTTATTATTTGACCGTAAAATCATCATCTCTGTCTCCCTCTGTTTGCCTGTACAAGAATGTGCCCTCTTCAAACTGCTTTGCCACAACAAGATTTACTTTTGCAGAAAACTAGGCCCTTCATTTTCTGATTTAAAAATATCAAATGAAGAAAAGGTTTAGAACAAAAAGGCAGATAGATTTTCAAATCTATGGAAAACTTGGATCAGATCAGTTGCTGGTCTCTGTGATAGGGAGATGTAGAAGAGGAGAAAATATAGAACATCAAGAATAGTTGTCAACTGCAGAATATCATCCCTTTGTAAAACAAAATTCCCATCTACAAGTACCACTCGATAATAACTTTCTCCTCACAATCATTGTGTGACTGTTTACAGGTCCCTCTAACTGGGCAGTGCAATAAGCTTCTCCACAAAAGTACCATACCAGCCATTGGATGAAGGTGGTAGGTTATAACAAGTTTGTTGCAAAATGGTCCATCTTTAGTGTATTTGAAGTAAAACATATTATATTAGAATAAAGTCATGAATATTGTGTCACATTTTCTGGTCAACAAACTGAAAGTGACAATAACAATTGAATTGCAAAATGTCACCTGATCCCAACAGTTTCACTATCGAAAATGAGTGACATTGTGAAGCGTTATGCTAAACTCTATTTTTTAATTATTTTTGGAAAGCTTCAGCATTCTCTTTTTCCGGTCCTCTTGGCTGTCAGCCATGATGGATGAAGCTGTCACTATGGGTCTGGCTAGGTATAATGATGGTACACAATTAAGCCCACTTAAAACCTCTATTAGCACATATATCTGCAATACATCTTCAATATACCTTGTATTAACAATACTGATTCAACAACACCCAATATAAACATTTGTCATTCTAAACAACAGTAGAATTTTAACTAATAGATAAATCTTGACAGAAATTATTGTTTTCTTCAGTAATGTGAAAAACTTTAATGCAATAAAATTATTCTGATTCCAATTACATTTGTGTATACTTTATCTCACAAAAAAGACAAAACAAAACTATCTACCTGATCCAATCTGTATATGTTGAAAATGTTTAAACTGTTTTTGTTTCTTTCAAGCACATACCCTCAACAGTTCAGTTTTATAACCTGAATGTCATGCAAAATATTACTCTCTTTTAAAGTATGTCTGGTTGGAGATGATATAAATGGAATGTGAGATCTTTTACTAGGTGGGGAATGGGCAACCAGCTAATTACATTGATAAATGAGTGATTTGTTCGGTCTCAGGAGAGGGTCCTTTGCCCAGATTAGCATACACTTGGCATGTGCTCGGCCACTTACTGGAAGTTCCTGATGTTCTTATTGTCGGAGTGTTCATCATCAACTCTATGAATTCATAAATAGTTTCTGACACCAGGGACTTACAAGCTTTACCTTCCGAAGGAAGTATCCCCTTAAGATGCTGGAGTCTAAAGAAGAAAGTGCTGGGATGTGATAAATGATCTGTTTACAGCCTGTCTGGCTGTGCATTTTGAAAATACAGAGTGTCTTTATTTTCATAATAGCAGAGGTGAGATTAAAGGTTGGGTTATAAGCATCAGGGGTCTGAAACAGATAATATCGGGCTATTACTCCAGTGTTCAAGAGCTATATTTCATCAACCTTTCACCTAAACACAATTTCCTCCTTTACACAGTAGCTAGCATTTACATTTTATTGACATCTAATCAAATGTTGTATTATTTGTACTATATTTATCAATTATGTTAGCACTTATAAAGATCAAACACAACATTAATACAGTGGGGTAATTTTGACTTTGTGCAATGGTGTAAAATGAGTAAATGGTGTAAATTGGCTGCCCGTTTCACATCTCTCCTGATTTTTATTTCCATTGAAGTCAATGGGAGAGATGTAAAATGGGCTGCCGACTCACTATCACCCGTTTGACACCATCGCAATCAAAATTACCCCCGGTCAATCTGATTCACTCATTAAGATACTTTTCATCAACTTAACAATGCAATAATGTGGCAAGTCATTCCTTATTTATAACAAAATAAATTATTTTAAAAACCATAGTATGAGATTTCCACATAAACTCCATGATACAACAAAGATCATTTATTATTGAAAGTACTTAATATATCCTTCATAGATTTTTTTTTCCATATCCGTTGTAAAGTATTCTTTGACACTGTCTTTTATTCTTAGTTTCACTGAAGTTTTGGTTCTGTTATTATATCATCATCCCTATTTTGTGGAAAGTTGATAAATCACAAGTAACTGCTCCATAAGTTATCCTAGCATATAATGTTTAACCATTATTTACAAAAACAATAATATATAAATATTACATGACTAAAATGAAATAATTTAAAATATTTTTTCCTGTTTTGTTAATTAAAATTATAATATAGAGAGGTCTTATTTATTTTGATTAAGTATTAACAAATGGAACTATGATCAAATTGAAGTAATCACAATAAACAAAGCATTGATGATCATGGATAAACATTGTTTACTTCACTGACAGGCACTGGGAGTGATTGATCACTAGTGCAGTATAGTGTATGTTTAAAATGTTCTTCCCAATGCTTTATGGAGGAATCATAGCCAAAAATTGATAAAACAATGCAATGACAAAGACTTTTTTGTTTTCATGAAAACCTGTTAAATATGAATGTGATCATGAATAAAATATGAGGCCATGAACAGATCACAATGTACCACTGAACCCTGAACATGTAATAGAACTTGCATTTGCTCCTGAGATGTGAATGAAGACTGAATCAGAGATGAGATATTAATCATAATTAGAGTTCAGATGACAGGTCTACGATGACAAATACTACATGCTTCCTAACAACCATAAAAATGGTTCTTCATAATGAAATGCTTAATTCATTAATTCCCTCATTAGAAAAAAGTCCATCTTATAAGCTTAATTTAAGTTTAGACCCATCTTCATTTGCAAATTTCCCAATTGATTGTAAATATCGCGTTCAAGACTAGATAAATTGTTCAAAGTATAATCACTTGGATATATTCATGGATTAATTCCCCAGACTATAGTTCAGTGATGACTTGTCAGCATTCATATCAGTATATTTACCCTCGTGCTTCATGTTCATCACTGCATTTCGTCCCTTTGTAGAAATGGTAGATAGATTAAGGACTCAATACTATTCATAATCTTTATGTTTTATCTACACAATTGGCCCTCATTTCAGTCAGCACACCTAATAATGTTAAAAATACATTGTTAGACCCAATTATAGAGACTCAATTATTACTACAAACTACAGCTGAAGCTGGACAAATTATTCAAAAATTTGTTGCTTTTTTTGTTGTTGCTGTACATGTAATCATGTCAAGTGCATGACTGTGCAATGACAAGTTTTTATTTGGTTACCAATTGTGCTGAACTATCAGAAAATAGATAGGAACAAATGGCTGGTAAAATGATCAAAGAAATTGCATATGCAGAGTACCAAACTTCATGCCTTCACTCCTTAGTTCTAATTGCAACACTCAGCATTCATTATTACTTGAAAGTTGTTGTAACTGTCAACAAAAACGATAACAAACATTTTTATGACCAGATAACATTTTACTGTGGCAACCTCGAAGTTGGCAGGCATTGTTTTCCAATTAGTTCTCAGTTTCTTCTTCCCTTCTTAGGCAGTCCCTCGGAGTCAAGGATGACTTTCTTCCACACTAATATGAGTTCTCAGGTGACCTACGGTTTCTGTCACAGGTGGGACAGACGGTAGTTGGAGGAACGGGTGGGTAGGATGCTTGGGTTGTCATGCGCTCCTTCTGCTGTTTGCACCTGGCTTCCGCATGCTCCCGACGAAGAGACTCGAGGTGTTTGGTGCCTTCCCGAATGCTTCTCCTTCATTTTGAGCGGTCTTGGGCCAGGGATTCCTAGATGTCAGTGGGGATGTTGCACTTTTTGAAGGAAGCTTTGAGGGTGGCCTTGAAGCGTTTCCTCTACCCACCTGGGACTTGCTTGCCATGTTGGAGCTCTGAGTAGAGTGCTTGTTTTGGGATTCTAGTATCGGGCATTCGAACGATGTGACCTGTCCATCAGAGCTAATCGAGCATGGTCAATGCTTCGATGCTGGGGATATTGGCCTGAGCGAGAAGAATGATGTTGGTGCGCCTATCCTGCAAATGGATTTGCAGGATCTTGCGGAGGCAGCATTGGTGGTCCTTCTCCAGTACTTTGAGGTGACTTCTGTACATAATCCATGTCTCTGAAGCATATAGGAGGATGGGTATCACTACTGGTAGACCATGAGCTTGATTTTTTGAGGATGTTTCCAGTAAAGTGGACAAAGGAGAACCAGTTGATGTGGTATATTTGGACTTTCAGAAGGCTTTCGACAAGGTCCCACACAAGAGATTAATGTGCAAAGTTAAAGCACATGGGATTGGGGGTAGTGTGCTGACGTGGATTGAGAACTGGTTGTCAGACAGGAAGCAAAGAGTAGGAGTAAACGGGTACTTTTCAGAATGGCAGGCAGTGACTAGTGGAGTGCCGCAAGGTTCTGTGCTGGGGCCCCAGCTGTTTACATTGTACATTAATGATTTAGACGAGGGGATTAAATGCAGTATCTCCAAATTTGCGGATGATACTAAGTTGGGTGGCAGTGTGAGCTGCGAGGAGGATGCTATTAGGCTGCAGAGTGACTTGGATAGGTTAGGTGAGTGGGCAAATGCATGGCAGATGAAGTATAATGTGGATAAATGTGAGGTTATCCACTTTGGTGGTAAAAACAGAGAGACAGACTATTATCTGAATGGTGACAGATTAGGAAAAGGGAAGGTGCAACGAGACCTGGGTGTCATGGTACATCAGTCATTGAAGGTTGGCATGCAGGTACAGCAGGCGGTTAAGAAAGCAAATGGCATGTTGGCCTTCATAGCGAGGGGATTTGAATACAGGGGCAGGGAGGTGTTGCTACAGTTGTACAGGGCCTTGGTGAGGCCACACCTGGAGTATTGTGTACAGTTTTGGTCTCCTAACTTGAGGAAGGACATTCTTGCTATTGAGGGAGTGCAGCGAAGGTTCACCAGACTGATTCCCGGGATGGCGGGACTGACCTATCAAGAAAGATTGGATCAATTGGGCTTGTATTCACTGGAGTTCAGAAGAATGAGAGGGGACCTCATAGAAACGTTTAAAATTCTGACGGGTTTAGACAGGTTAGATGCAGAAAGAATGTTCCCAATGTTGGGGAAGTCCAGAACCAGGGGTCACAGTCTGAGGATAAGGGGTAAGCCATTTAGGACCGAGATGAGGAGAAACTTCTTCACCCAGAGAGTGGTGAACCTGTGGAATTCTCTACCACAGAAAGTAGTTGAGGCCAATTCACTAAATATATTCAAAAGGGAGTTAGATGAAGTCCTTACTACTCGGGGGATCAAGGGTTATGGCGAGAAAGCAGGAAGGGGGTACTGAAGTTTCATGTTCAGCCATGAACTCATTGAATGGCGGTGCAGGCTAGAAGGGCTGAATGGCCTGCTCCTGCACCTATTTTCTATGTTTCTATGTTTCTATGTTTCTATGCCAGGTTTGAGGTCCTAGTCTTCAAACACTCTCTTCCTCAGGTGACCGAAGGCTGCGCTGGCACACTGAAGGCAGTGTTGGACTTCGTCATTGACGTCTTCCCTTGTTGACTGTAGGCTTCCGAGGTATAGGAAATGATCCACGTTGTCCAAGGTCTCATCGTGGATTTTGATGATCGGGGGCAGTACTGTGTGGCAGGGGCGGGTTGGTAAAGAACCTTTGTCTTATGGATGTTGAATCAGTTTCTTACAGTTCTACCAGCAGCAGCAGCCCTCCACTCCTCATCATGTGTAAGCCCAGGGTGGGGAGCCATCAAGACCAAGCTAGATCCTACAGTTTCATGACAATCATAGACATGCATTTTCCAAAATGGGCCAGTGGATACAGAGCTGAAGCAGGAATTCAAGCTGATTTTTCTCCTCTCGCTAGCCCAACGCCAATGAGGCCATTTGTATTGCTTTGAAAATCAGTTAATCGTAACCTTATAGTCTCCACAAACCCTGACAGTGCCATTACTCTTCAACACAGGAACAATAGGACTGGCCCACTTGTTAAACTCGACCGGTGATTTCACCCCTTCATGTTGGAATCTGTCAAGCTCAATTTCAAGTTGTCATGTATTGATGCTTGGGTTCACTAGGCACTAAGGGGCGCCACTGTTGGAGGTCATCGGGCTGTATGCGCGTGTGTGCGGGCCCTGGTATATAAGTATTGATATCATGTCTTGTAGTCATTTTGGACGCAAATAAAGTGTACCAGGTTTACACCTGAGTGAGTTTACAGCAACAAGTCTTTTGAGTCATTGTATACTTAACATTTGGCGACGAGGCAACTTAAGAATCTTCGCATGCACAATGGGCACTATTGGAATTCTGGAGAGATTCGTGGATGGCGAGGATTGGGCGGATTTTATCAACGACCTGGATCAGTATTTTGTGGCCAACAACATGGCGGGAGACGATGACGCAGTTAGGCGCCAGGCGGTTTTCCTCACTGTTTGTGGTTCAAGAATATATGGCCTCATGAAGAATCTGCTCTCGGCTGCACGTCAACGGACAAAGAATACAAGGATTTGTGTGCTTTGGTACGTGACCATCTCAAGCCAAACGAGGGGATCATCATATCACGCTATCGCTTCTACACACATGCTCGTGCTGAGGGCCAGGATGTGTCCAGATTCGTTGCCGACCTGTGACATCTTGCTGAGCCGTATAAGTTCGGGACCATGTTGGAAGACATGCTGCAAGATTTCTTTGTGATAGACATCAACCATGATGTGATTCTCCAGAAGTTATAGGCTGCAGAGACGCTGATTTGAGCAACGCCATCACGACTGCCCAGGCATGCATGGCGACTGATGATAATTTGAGGCAGATATCATCGAAAAGTCGGAGTTCCACAGCAAGTACTGTAAACAAAATTGTGTCGTCGTCTGGCAGAGCTGCTTATGGCAGGGCCTACTCGACTGCTTACGTGAAACCTGTAGCTGCTCAAAGTCCGCCAACTGGTAGGAATCCTTTTTCACCCTGTTGGCGTTGTGGGGGCAATCATCGGCCTCATCAGTGTCAGTTTAGGCAGTACATCTGTAATTGCTGTTCCAAAGTGGGGCATCTTCAGAGAATGTGCCCACAAATGAGCAAACGTGCTGCTGCTCATCACATTGGTTATGATGACCAATCTAGTGCTGGCCCGGATGCACAATACAAGGAGGAAGTGTATGGTCTGTATTCGTTCTTGGGAAAGAATCAGCTGATAATGGTTAATACGAAACTGAATAGCGTGCCGGTATCGATGGAGCTGGACACGGATGCGAGTCAGTCGATAATGAGCCAAAGGACATTCGACAAGCTGTGGGACACACAGGCGGTGAAACATAAGAACATAAGAACATAAGAATTAGGAACAGGAGTAGGCCATCTAACCCCTCGAGCCTGCTCCGCCATTCAACAAGATCATGGCTGATCTGGCCGTGGACTCAGCTCCACTTACCCGCCCGCTCCCCGTAACCCTTAATTCCCTTATTGGTTAAAAATCTATCTATCTGTGATTTGAATATATTCAATGAGCTAGCCTCAACTGCTTCCTTGGGCAGAGAAATCCACAGATTCACAACCCTCTGGGAGAAGAAATTCCTTCTCGACTCAGTTTTAAATTGGCTCCCCCGTATTTTGAGGCTGTGCCCCCTAGTTCTAGTCTCCCCGACCAGTGGAAACAACCTCTCCGCCTCTATCTTGTCTATCCTTTTCATTATTTTAAATGTTTCTATAAGATCACCCCTCATCCTTCTGAACTCCAATGAGTAAAGACCCAGTCTACTTAATCTATCATCATAAGGTAACCCCCTCATCTCCAGAATCAGCTTAGTGAATCGTCTCTGTACCCTTTCCAAAGCTAGTATATCCTTCCTTAAGTAAGGTGACAAAAACTGCATGCAGTACTCCAGGTGCGGCCTCACCAATACCCTGTAGAATTGCAGCAGGACCTCCCTGCTTTTGTACTGCATCCCTCTCGCAATGAAGGCCAATATTCCATTCGCCTTCCTGATTATCTGCTGCACCTGCAAACTAACTTTTTGGGATTCATGCACAAGGACCCCCAGGTCCCTCTGCACCGCAGCATGTTGTAATTTCTCCCCATTCAAATAATATTCCCTTTTACTGTTTTCTTTTCCAAGGTGGATGACTTCACATTTTCCGACATTGTATTCCATCTGCCAAACCTTAGCCCATTTGCTTAACCTATCGAAATCTCTTTGCAGCCTCTCTGTGTCCTCTACACAACCCGCTTTCCCACTAATCTTTGTGTCATCTGCAAATTTTGTTACGTTACACTCTGTACCCTCTTCCAGGTCATCTATGTATATTGTAAACAGTTGTGGTCCCAGCACCGATCCCTGTGGCACATCACTAACCACTGATTTCCAACCCAAAAAGGACCCATTTATCCCGACTCTCTGCTTTCTGTTAACCAGCCAATTCTCGATCCATGCTAATACATTTCCTCTGACTCCACGTACCTTTATCTTCTGCAGTAACCTTTTGTGTGGCACCTTATCGAATGCCTTTTGGAAATCTAAATCCACCACATCCATCGGTACACCTCTATCCACCATGCTCGTTATATCCTCAAAGAATTCCAGTAAATTAGTTAAACACGATTTCCCCTTCATGAATCCATGTTGTGTCTGCTTGATTGCACTATTCCTATCTAGATGTCCCGCTATTTCTTCCTTAATGATAGCTTCAAGCATTTTCCCCACTACAGATGTTAAACTAACCGGCGTATAGTTACCTGCCTTTTGTCTGCCCCCTTTTTTAAACAGAGGCGTTACATTAGCTGCTTTCCAATCCGCTGGTACCTCCCCAGAGTCCAGAGAATTTTGATAGATTATAACGAATGCATCTGCTATAACTTCCGCCATCTCTTTTAATACCCTGGGATGCATTTCATCAGGACCAGGGGACTTGTCTACCTTGAGTCCCATTAGCCTGTCCAGCACTACCCACCTAATGATAGTGATTATCTCAAGGTCCTCCCTTCCCACATTCCCGTGACCAGCAATTTTTGGCATGGTTTTTGTGTCTTCCACTGTGAAGACCGAAGCAAAATAATTGTTTAAGGTCTCAGCTATTTCCACATTTCCCATTATTAAATACCCCTTCTCATCTTCTAAGGGACCAACATCAACCTAAGCTGAGTCCAGTCAATGCCAAGTTGCATACTTACACTAAGGAACTCATATCAGTGATTGGCAGTACAGTCGTCAAGGTGTCATATGATGGTGTGGTTCATGCTCTTCCATTATGGATCGTCCCAGGCAATGGTCCAACGCTGTTCGGCAGGAATTGGCTCGAGAAAATCAAGTGGAATTGGAACGATATCAAAGCGTTGTCATCAGTGGATGACACTTCGTGCGCTCAAGTGTTGAAGAAGTTTCCTTCTTTGTTTGAACCGGGCATTGGAAATTTTACCAGAGCCAAGATGCAGATTCATCTGAATTCGAGTGCAAGGCCTGAATATTATAAAGCTCGGTCTGTTCCCTATATGATGAGGGAGAAGGTTGAAATTGAGTTTGACAGACTCCAACATGAAGGGATCATATCACCGGTCGAGTTTAACGAGTGGGCCAGTCCTATGTTCCTATGTTGAAGAGTGATGGCACTGTCAGGATTTGTGGAGACTAGAAGGTTACGATTAATCAATTTTCGAAACAAGATCATATCCGTTACCGAGAGCTGATGACCTGTTCGCCATGCTAGCTGGTGGAAAGTCGTTCACTAAACTGGATCTGACGTCGGCCTATATGACACAGGAGCTTGTGGACACTTCGAAGAAACTTAGCTGCATCAACACCCATAAAGGACTGTTTGTCTATAACAGGTGTCCTTTTGAAATTCGTTAGGCTGCAGCCATATTTCAGAGGAATATGGAATATATACTAAAATCTGTCCTTAGAACTGTCGTGTTTCAAGATGACATTCTGGTCACAGGTCGCGACACAGCTGAACATCTGAACAACCTTGAGGAAGTTCTACATCGACTGGACAAAGTGGGACTCAGGCTGAAACGTTCAACGTGTATCTTCATGGCACCTGAAGTTGAATTCCTGGGGAGGAAGATGCTGCTGATGGCATCATAAGAACAAAAGAACATAAGAATTAGGAACAGAAGTAGGCTATCTAGCCCCTCGAGCCTGCTCCGCTATTCAATAAGATCATGGCTGATCTGGCCGTGGACTCAGCTCCACTTACCCGCCCGCTCCCCGTAACCCTTAATTCCCTTATTGGTTAAAAATCTATCTATCTGTGACTTGAATATATTCAATGAGCTAGCCTCAACTGCTTCCTTGGGCAGAGAATTCTTGGGCAGATTCACAACCCTCTGGGAGAAGAAATTCCTTCTCAACTCGGTTTTAAATTGGCTCCCCCGTATTTTGAGGCTGTTCCCCCTAGTTCTAGTCTCCCCGACCAGTGGAAACAACCTCTCCGCCTCTATCTTGTCTATCCCTTTCATTATTTTAAATGTTTCTATAAGATCACCCCTCATCCTTCTGAACTCCAACGAGTAAAGACCCAGTCTACTCAATGTATCATCATAAGGTAACCCCCTCATCTCCGGAATCAGCCTAGTGAATCGTCTCTGTAACCCCTCCAAAGCCAGCATATCCTTCCTTAGGTAAGGTGACCAAAACTGCATTCACGTACTAATGCATTTTTTTTACCCCATTCACACAGGCCAAAGCTTCTTTTTCTACCATACTGTAAGCTCTTTCCGCTTTTGACAAACTTCTCGAAGCATAAGCAACAGGTTGTAGTTTACCCGACTCATTTGCTTGTTGGAGTACACAGCCAACTCCATATGATAAAGCATCACAGGCCAATACAAGACGCTTACACGGATCATAGTGAAGCAGCAGCTTGTTTGAACAGAGCAGATTCTTAGCTTTCTCAAAAGCTCTATCTTAAGATACACCCCAGACCCAGTTGTCGCCTTTTTTGATCAGGCCTATGGATTCTAAAACCAAGGCCATCAAAAATGCACCCAGGCCTCAGAATGTGACGGAGCTGTGTTCATTCTTTGGGCTACTCAACTACTTCGGTAATTTTTTTACCCAGATTGAGCACTTTACTCGAGCCACTGCACATGCTGCTCAGAAAATGAGTCGGGTAAACTACAACCTGTTGCGTATGCTTCGAGAAGTTTGTCAAAAGCGGAAAGAGCTTACAGTATGGTAGAAAAAGAAGCTTTGGCCTGTGTGTATGGGGTAAAAAAAATGCATTAGTACCTGTTTGGTCTCACTTTAAACTTGAAACGGATCACAAGCCACTCATTTCATTGTTTTCAAAAAACAAAGGTATCAATACCAATGCATCGTCCCTCATTCAGAGGTGGGCGTTGACGCTGTCTGCCTCTGATTATGTTATTCGTCACAGACCGGGCACTGAGAATTGTGCCGATGCACTGAGTCGTCTGCCTTTGCCCGCACCAGATATGGAGATGCCTCAACCTGCCGATCTACTGTTAGTAATGGAGGCTTTTGGGAGTGAAGGCACCCCTGTCACTGCTCAACAAGTTAGGATCTGGACCAGCCATGACCCTATTCTATTGATTGTAAAACGTTGTGTCCTCAGTGGTGATTGGTCTGCAATATCCATGGAGATGTGTGACGAGACCAAATCTTACAACCGTCACAAAGATGAACTGTCCATTCAGTCAGATTGTCTACTGTGGGGCAATCGTGTTGTTGTGCCCAAGAAAGGCAGAGAAAAATTTGTACGTGAACTACATAGCACTCATCCTGGCATTGTCATAATGAAAGCCATTGCCAGGGCTCATGTTTGGTGGCCTGGAATTGACTCTGATCTGGAATCATGTTTGCATCAGTGCAATACGTGTATGCAGCTAAGTAAAGTACCAGCGGAATCTCCGCTGAGTCTTTGGTCGTGGCCATCTAAACCATGGTTAAGGATACACATCGTTTTGCAGGCCCTTTCCTGAGAAAGATGTTTTTTGTTGTGGTGGATGCATATTCAAAGTGGATAGAGTGTATTATTATGTCATCCAGTACATCCACAGCTACCATTGAGAGCCTTCGTGACATATTTGCTACTCACGGTTTGCCTGACATTGTTGTGAGCGACAACGGATCTTACTTCACAAGTCGAGAGTTTCAAGAGTTCATGAAACTCAATGGTATTAAACATGTGAGGTCAGCACCATTCAAACCTGCTTCTAATGGTCAAGCAGAACATGCTGTTCAAGCGATCAAGCAGAGCATGAAATGTGTAACTCAGGATTCACTGCAGACTCGTTTGTCACGCATATTGCTTAGTTACAGGACAAGACCTCACACGCTTACCAGGGTCTCCCCTGCTGAACTACTGATGAAGAGAAGTCTCACGACCAAGCTCTCTCTTGTTCATCCCAATTTGAATGATTGTGTTGAAAACAGACGTCAAAGTCAGCAATTGTATCATGATCGTGCTGCTGTATCACGTGATATTTCTGTCAATGATCCAGTTTATGTATTGAACTATGGTCAAGGTCCAGAGTGGATCGCCAGTACTGGCACAGCCAAGGAGGGTAACGGAGTGTTTATTGTCATGGTCAAGAATGGGCAAACATGCAGGAAACATGTTGTTCAAGTGAAACTGCGGCACACGGATGAACTGGAACCGCTTGAGGAAGATGCTGTCAGTGACCAACCAACCAATGGTTATTCATCAGAGGACTTTGCTGTCATTACCAAATCTGGACTTTCAGTCTCTGACATGGTCATTACCATTCCCATCAGATCGGCTACTTAGCCTCCAGTCATTACTGACTCAGAACGCTCGCCCAGAACTGGAGTTGAACTGAGACGATCAACTCGTGAGCGGAAAGCCCCAGACCATCTTAATTTGTAAAGAGACTGATCTAAGATCTTGAAGGGGGATATTGTCATGTATTGGGGTCACTAGGCACCAGGGGACGCCACTGTCAGAGGTCATTGGGCTATACGCACGTGTGTGCTGGCCCTGGTGTATAACTGCTGGTACCATGTCTTGTAGTCACTATGGGTGTGAATAAAGTGGACCAGAGTGAGTTTGCAGCAAAAAGTCTTTTGAGTCATTATATACATAACAGGAGCCATCAAGACCAAGCTAGATCCTACAATTGCATGACAATCACAGACATGCATTTTCCAAAATGGGCCAGTGGATTGAGAGCTGAAGCAGGAATTCAAGCTGATTTTTCTCCTCTCGCTAGCCTAATGCCACTGAGGCCATTTGTGTTGCTCCTATCTCTGTGCCAGATAAGATGTGCCAACACAATGCAGACTAGATATCAAGCCAGTTGTCTGTATGGCTCAGTACAATTGCAGGTGGTGCCTTTACCCAGCAAGCCATCAGGTAAGCATACCATCAGGTATTTTAATCATTGAATAGTATAGTACAGAAGGAGGCCATTTGGCCCATCACATCTGCTCCGCTCTTTCAAAGAGAAATCTAGTTAGTCCCATTCCCCCGCTCTTTCCCCATATCCCTGAAATTCTTTCTCCTTCACATATTTATCCAATTCCTTTCTGAAGGCTACTATTGAAACTATATATCCACCACCTTATCAGGCAGTGCATTCCAAATCCTAACTACGCATTACCTGAAAAAGTTAGGCCTCATGTTGCTTCTGGTTCTTTTACCAATCACTTTAAATCTGTTATCGGTCCTTCAGCCATTGGAAACAGTTTCTCTTTATTTACTTTATCTAAATCCTTCAGTATTTTAAACAGCTCTCTCAAATCTCCTCTAGCCTTCTCTGCTCCAAGACGAACAACCCCAGCTTCTTTAGTCTATCCACGTAACTGTAATCCCTCATCCCTGGAACCATTCTAGTGAATCTCTTCTGTACCCTTTCCAAAGCATTCAAGGCCTTCCTAAAGTCTGGTGCCCAGAATTCCAAACAATCTCTAGTTGAGGTCGAACCAGTGTTTTATAAAGGTTTAGCGTAACTTCCTGGCTTTTGTACTCTATGGCTCTATTTATAAAGCCCAGGCTCCCATATGCTTTATTAACTGCTTTGTTAGCCTATCCTGCCACCTTCAAAGATTTGTGCTAAGCATCCCCAGGTCTCTCTGTTCTTGCACCCCCTGTTAAAATTATACCATTTAGTATGTATGGTTTCTCCTCATTTTTCCGACCAAAATGTATCACCTCACACTTCTCTGTGTCGAATTACATCTGCCATGTGTGCTTCCATTCCATCATCCTGACTATGGGCTAGAATTTTCTATCAGCCCGCCAATGCCCAATCACCGCCCAAAAGACCACGAAGACTGGGAAGATTATCGCCGGAGAAAACTTCCCCCCAAAAAATAAAAGAATCCACCGAGTGAAAAACTTAAGCTTTGCACCCCCATTCTGGGTGAAAAAGTGCAATTTAGGGTCGATTGGGCGGTTCGTAAACAAAATGGGCGAAAAATTTAAAAATCACTAAAAATTTACGAGTTGGGCCTAACACCAGAAAAACAATAAAAATAATTTTTTTAAAAACAGCAACTAAAAAATCAAAAAAACGTTCCCAAGACACTTTAAAACTAAATCACCACAACACATTTTTAAAATAATTAGTAAAAAAACAATTACTAACCTTTTTCTTGCAGAGGTATTCACCTACCGCCCAGCTCCGTTGATCCTCGTGGACGTTTTTTTTTAAACTCAGCAACGGGTCACCGCTGACCCAAATATTGTGCCAGGGCGATCTGAGGAAAGTGCACGCCAGCAGTCCGCACCCCAGCGGTACCTCGAAACCGCCGGCATAACTCAGGTAAGGAATTTTTCACTTACCTGATTACTGCCCACAATGGCCAATACTGCCCAGAAACCGGGCGGGTAGGCCATAGGAAATTCTTGCCTATGTCTTCTTTAAATCTATTACAATCTACCTCACTGTTTACTACACCGTCCAAGTTTTGTATCATTTGAAAATTTCAAAATTATGCCCTGTACCCGTAAGTCCAAATCATTAATGAATATCAATAATAGCAGTGGTCCTAGGACTGAACCTTAGGCAACACCACTGTATACTTCCCCCAAGCTGAAAAGCAGCCATTCATCACAACTCTCTGTTTTCTACCCCTTAGCCAATTTTGAATCCATGTTGCTACTGGCCCTTTTATCCCAAGAGCTTTAATTTTGCTAACAAGCCTAATATATGGTACTTTATCAAACGCCTTTTGGAAGTCCAAATGCACAACATCAACTGCCCTCATTCACTCTCTGTTACCTCATCAAAAAACTCAATCATAGAAACATAGAAACATAGAAAATAGGTGCAGGAGTAGGCCATTCAGCCCTTCGAGCCTGCACCACCATTCAATAAGATCATGGCTGATCATTTACCTCAGTACCCCTTTCCTGCTTTCTCTCCATACCCCTTGATCCCTTTAGCCATAAGGGCCATATCTAACTCCTTCTTGAATATATCCAATGAACTGGCATCAACAACTCTCTGCGGTACAGAATTCCACAGGTTAACCGCTCTCTGAGTGAAGAAGTTTCTCCTCATCTCAGTCCTAAATGGCTTACCCCTTATCCTTAGACTGTGTCCTCTAGTTCTGGACTTCCCCAACTTCGGGAACATTCTTCCTGCATCTAACCTGTCCGGTCCCGTCAGAATTTTATATGTTTCTATGAGATCCCCTCTCATCCTTCTAAACTCCAGTGAATACAGGCCCAATCGATCCAGACTCTCCTCATATGTCAGTCCTGCCATCCCAGGAATCAGTTTGGTGAACCTTCGCTGCACTCCCTCAATAGCAAGAATGTCCCTCCTCAGATTAGGAGACCAAAATTGAACACAATATTCCAGGTGAGGCCTCACCAAGGCTCTGTACAACTGCAGTAAGACCTCCCTGCTCTTGTACTCAAATCCCCTAGCTATGAAGGCCAACATACCATTTGTCTTCTTCACCGCCTGCTGTACCTGCATGCCAACTTTCAATGACTGATGTACCATGACACCCAGGTCTCGTTGCACCTCCCCTTTTCCTAATCTGCCACCATTCAGATAATATTCTGCCTTCAGGTTTTTGCCCCCAAGTGGATAACCTCACATTTATCCACATTATATTGCATCTACCATGCATTTGCCGACTCATCTATCCTGTCCAAGTCACCCTACAGCCTCTTAGCATCCTCCTCACAGCTCACACCGCTACCCAGCTTAGTATCATCTGCAAACTTGGAGATATTACACTCAATTCCTTCATCTAAATCATTAATGTATATTGTAAATAGCTGGGGTCCCAGCACTGAGCCCTGCGGCACTCCACTACTCACTGCCTGCCATTCTGAAAAGGACCCGTTTATCCCGACTCTCTGCTTCCTGTCTGCCAACCAGTTCTCTATCCACGTCAGTACATTACCCCCAATACCATATGCTTTAATTTTGCACACCAATCCCTTGTGTGAAACCTTGTCAAAAGTCTTTTGAAAGTTTAAATACACCACATCCACTCGTTCTCCCTTGTCCACTCTACTCGTTACATCCTCAAAATATTCTAGAAGATTTATCAAGCATGATTTCCCTTTCATAAATCCATGCTGACTTGGACTGATCCTGTCACTACTTTCCAAATGCACTGCTATTTCATCTTTAATAATTGATTCCAACATTTTCCCCGCTACTGATGTCAGGCTAACTGGTCTATAATGACACGTTTTCTCTCTCCCTCCTTTTTTAAAAAGTGGTGCTAGATTAGCTACCCTCCAGTCCATAGGAACTGATCCAGAGTCGATAGACTGTTGGAAAATGATCACCAATGCATCCACTATTTCTAGGGCCACTTCCTTAAGTACTCTGGGATGTAGACTATCAGGCCCCGGGGATTTATCGGCCTTCAATCCCATCAATTTCCCTAACACAATTTCCTATTAAGGATTTCCTTCAGTTCCTCCTTCTCACTAGCCCCTCAGTCCCCTAGTATTTCCGGAAGGTTATTTGTGTCTTCCTTTCTGAAGACAGAATCAAAGTATTTGTTCAACTGGTCTGCTATTTCTTAGTTCCCCATTATAATTTCACCTGCGTCTGACTGCAAGGGACATACGTTTGTCTTCACTGATCTTTTTTTCTTCACATATCTATAGAAGCTTTCGCAGTCAGTTTGTATGTTCTCAGCAAGCTTACTCTCATTCTCTATTTTCCTCCTCCAATTAAATCCTTTGTCCTCCTCTGCTGAATTCTAAATTCTAGGTTTGCTGCTTTTTCTGGCCAATTTATATGCCTCTTCCTTGGATTTAACACTATCCTTAATTTCCCTTGTTAGCCACAGTTGAGCCACCTTCCCCGTTTTATTTTTACTCCAGACAGGGATGTACAATTGTTGAAGTTCATCCATGTGATCTTTAAATGTTTGCCATTGCCTATCCACCATCAACCCTTTAAGTATCATTCGCCGTCCAAGTTGGTCAAACACGATTTGCCCTTAACAAATCTGTGCTGGCTCTCCTTTATTAGTCCATGCTTGTCCAGTGGCTGTTAATTGTCTTCCGGATTATTGGGAGAATTTTAAGCCCGAAATACGGATGGGTTAGGGTCGGGTGAGAGGTTAACCCCCCAACCAGAACCGGCAATCAGTGTAATCTGTCAAATTATGGAAACTGATGAAAACAAGGCTCTTCCGCAGTAATACCGCTGTTAAATACCCCACTAAAAGTTAGAGGGGCCAAAATTGCCCCCCTTCTATAAGGTCCATTACCGTCTCAAAGAGGCGGAATGAAGCAGAGGCAGCAGCGAACTCCTTTGCTTTGCCGCTGACCGTAAATTACGTATCAATGTGATTCAAAGATATTTAGTAGATCAATAATTGCTGCTAATTGTATACCACCTGCTCAATTTAAATGTTTAGCTTTCAGCAATTAACTTAGCTCTTTCAAAATAATTTATGTCGGATCAATATAATATCCCTTACAATCATGCCCTTGTTTCTCACAATTAGCCCAAAGAGTAGTTTCACTATTTTACTTGTTGTGATGTTTACATCATCGATTCTTCATTACTTTCTTTCAATGACAATACATTTTAAGTGATACTACTTTCATTCCAATGCAATTAACGTTTCCTTGAACAAATATTCAAGTAAATATTTTACAATACATGTCTCATAAAACAAATTGGTTGTGTACTTGCAGTGAGTGCTGCTGTGATTTTGCCAAGATTTTAATTTTGTCTCCAAATAGAGAAAAACTTCAAAGATTTTCATCAAATTGAGTTGTGAGGAATTGATAATACTATCATTTTATTCAAAGATATTTGTGATCTCCTCTTCACCAAAATGATAAACAGATAATAACACTTTTGGTACTCCAGTTAATACCACTGCCAGAAACTGCAAATCACAGAGGAATTTCAGCAATGAAGTCAGTAATTGACATCCAAAGAAAACTTCAAGTCCAATAATGTTAGCATCAATGGCATCAGTTCAGAAAATGATATGTAATGATATTACATTATCATTAAGATAAGATTTTGGTTAACCCAATAATAACCTCCACCTTGCTCCCTCTATACGCAAATGGAAAATTTTGAATTCTGCATATATTTCACAAAGAACAAAATTAAGGGAAAAGATTTAAAAGACCTTAATTATTTACCTGGTAATCCCACATTTTGGAAGTTAGTTTTCTGACAATGATGATTTGTTCAAAACAAAAATGTTTCCACTTGAAATGAGGCACAGTTAAGCCTGGTCGACAATTGGAAAGTTGCATTGCAGAGTTCATCTTTGTCACCGTGTATTCTCTTCCGATACATATTTGGCTTTACCCTATCAACATTTCCTATCTTGTACTTTCATACCGTTCAGCTTGAGTTGGAAGAGCCTGCCCCAATCTGAAATTGTTCAATCAGTTTAGATTACTCAAACAACTGGTATGGTGCTAGGCTATGTGATGATTAATTATTGGCCCTGAATTTGCAGTCAGTAGAGTAGCTAAGGAGTACACCACCAAGCTCCGTATGGAATCCGCACTTACCTGCTGCGAACCCCCCTTCCAGAAGTTGCTTTGAAAGGTTGCGACGTTGTGTGCAGCATTGTAGCCCATGGATCCCAGGGGCGCACCGCTGTGTGTAAGCATACCTGGGATCACATGGGGTGGTGCTCCTTTCACTTCCTAACTTTTAGCCAATCAGGAAAGATAGAAATCTCTGATGGGACAGCATTAAGCTTTGCAGAAAGTCATCAAATTCACCCCACTGTCTCTAATTGATTATTGAAGACCCTTTCCTTAGTTTGTGGGCTTGCATGACCTTCTGCATGATATTAAACATTCATATTTTCATTTAATAATGTGCATTGTGAATCACAAAAAAAGTGAATGTGATTAGTAAACTCAAATTATGTGTGTTGCTGACTATTAAAAAAAACTCATTTTAAATAAAAAGTACTGGTAAGATGAATAAGTCTGAAGTTTTACATAATACAGTAACTTGAAGTTATTTTGATTTGCCCTAAATGCATAGATATTAATGTAATTATTCATACTTTAGTGCACTTTAGCAGCTAGTTAAATGTTTTTGGCCTTTGGATGGGAACCATAAAACTTAATTAGGATGCTTTTTATGTATAATTTTCTCAATTTTCCCCAGTTATCTGCGCCGTTTTTTTTGCATGTGCCGCTTTTTTGATGTAAATTAAAATATCCAAGTTCTCCAAAGTTTTTGCACCAGAGTAATTCAGTTAGCTACGATGTTTTTAGGTTACTATTTTTTTGCGTAACCTGATGTCTGTGCCAGTTTTTCACATTTAAGCAAGAAGTTTGGCCAACATACATTTGGCCAACTTACATTTGGCCACTCCAAAAAAATCTTCCGGGCACTTAAGAAAAACCAGCGCACATTAAAAAATTGCGCAAAAAGAAGCCATTATTTTTAGGCGAAGTTTTGGAGGGAGTCAAGAAGACGAAGAATATGCATCAGGAAGCTTTAACTTTTTCAAAGTCAAAGGGGAGAAAATGGAAGTCTAATGCAATTCTTTAATTTTTGATTTTTTTCAAAGTACCACACCACCATCGAATGTCTCCTCACCGGGCTCAAGGGTTGGAGCGACAGCTGGCGGAGTCGCTCCTGTGTCCGGGTGAGGGAGCGATTCTGTCAGCTGACCCTCGAGCCCGATGAGGAGATGTTCGGTCGGGGGTGGGGTGGTATTTTGAAAAACATCAAAAATTAGACTTCGTTGCCCCAAATGTCTTCATTGAATGCCTAGCTTCCCATTCTAAGCAAGCCTATTGCACATGCACAGACCAGGGGGTGATCCATACTTGGGGAGAGAGAGAGAGGAAAGAAGGTTTGAGTCCTTTGTCCTGCTGTTTTGAGCTTCTTGTAAAGTTACAATTTAATTATGGGGGCAAAATTGACAATGCCTTTCCTCATGCAAGCCTTCTGCATGATGGCACTGTGGAAGCGAAGATTGATTAGACATCATCGCATGAGGAACCTCAGAGCACATAGGATGATGGGCAGGAGGCCTTACCCACATCAGATATATCAAGACAGGCGTTCATACCTGCACCTGAATGATGCAGACTGTGTGAGAAGGCTGCATTTCCACAAAGAAGTTGTAACCAAGATCTATGAGTTAGTAAAAGCAGACCTGCACCCTAGAATCGTCAAGAGGACTGCTTTGTCAGTTGAAGTAAAAGTTTCAGCTGCACCTTCATTCTATGCATCTGGATTATTCCAGGCCACATCTGAGGATATGTGTGCCATTTCCCAACATGCAACACATATCTGCATTTGGCAGGTGACTGCTGCATTATATGCCCAGAGGAATGACTACATAATGTTCCCCATGACTGCCCAGGCAATACGTGATAGGGCTGTGGGCTTCTCCAGGATTGCTGGCTTCGCAAAGATACAGGGCTGCATTGATTGTACCCATATCACCATGCAAGCACCTTTGGAGGATTCCGAGATGTACAGGAACAGAAAATGCTTCCACTCCATGAATGTGCAGCTCGTCTGTGACGACATGCATCGCATCATGGCAGTTGATGCAAGATACCCTGGGAGCACCCATGATGCGTTCATCCTACGCAAGAGCGTTATATCTGCTGTGTTTCAGCAGCAGCCAGAAGGGCAGAGCTGGCTGCTGGGGGATAAAGGGTACGGCCTCGCCACCTGGCTCATGATGCCCCTACGTGTAACCCGGACGGAAGCTGACCGGGAATAAAACATGTCGCACATTGCGACACGTAGCATAATAGAGAGGACCATTGGCATCTTGAAGCAGCGTTTCCGATGCCTGGACCATTCCAGAGGTTACTTGCAATACTCCCCTGATATTGTCAGTCAGTTCACTGTTGTGTGCTGCATGTTGCATAACTTAGCCATCATGAGGCAGCAATAGCTGGCAGCAGAAGACTCAGCTGAGGTGAGAGTGGCTGATGATGAGGAGGAGGAACATGCAGATGATGATGAGGAGGAGGAGGACGAGGAGGACAACGAAGAAGCTATGCAACAACCTGAACCCAGAGCACAACGGCGGAGGAGGACGGGACGTCATGCCCCTTTAACAATTGCTCAAGCCTTGCGCCAGCAGCTCATCCGTGAACACGTTGCTGCCTGAAGGCTCAGCGGCAACTGTTCCAAATGGACCATGTTTACTGCTTGGACCTGTTCCATAATGTTGTGTTGTGTTAATGGAACAAATAATGGAAATTATTCCATTTTAATTTAAAATATATTTGATTAAAATAGGTAACACTTGTTTGTACTCAACTTAACTTTAATAAAAATATTCTTGTTTCAAACTTTAAAGTTTTCAGTTAAGATCACTTAAAAACTTTAAAATCATTTACAAACTTTAAGATCACTTACAAACTTTAAGATCATTTAAAAACTTTTAAACTTGTAAATTTATATAATTTACTAAAAACTTTTAATTTGAGAAGTTACAACAGTAACAACAATAATAACAACAACAACAGCAGCAAAGAAAGGCTGCACCCATCTCTCCTTCACCTTATTCTAAGACCGCCCGCAGCGTTTGATTTTGGTGACTTCAACCCTGCCCACAGGCAGTGGTGCAGCGTTTCTCGGGTTGGTACCAAGCTTATTCTTTTGAGCCTCTTGGGTAATGCGCACTCCTTGATTGGGGGGGTGGGGGGAGCCGTGGGCAGGCGGTAATGTGGAAGTCCCGGCTTGGGCCTCTTCAGAGGCTAATCTGGGAATTGGAGTGGGAGTGGCAGTCAATGGCCGCGGGGTCTGGGCATGTTGCCTTATTGCAGCAGTTAACTCCGACATTCCCTCCCTCATGTGACCTGACAGTGTCTCAACTACCTGCATCATTCCCTCCCTCATGTTCACCGACAGTTTCTCAACTACCTGCAACATTCCCTCCCTTATATTCACTGGCAATGTATCAACTATCTACAACATTCCCTCCCTCATGTTCACCGACAGTGTATCAGCTACCTGCAACATTCCCTCCCTCATGTTGACCAACAGTTTCTCAACTACCTGCAACATTCCCTCCCTCATGTTCACCGACAGTGTATCAGCTACCTGCGACATTCCCGCCCTCATGTTCACCGACAGTTTCTCAACTACCTGCGACATTTCCTCCCTCATGTTCACCGACAGTGTATCAGCTACCTGCAACATTCCCTCCCTCATGTTCACCGACAGTGTATCAGCTACCTGCGACATTCCCGCCCTCATGTTCACCGACAGTTTCTCAACTACCTGCGACATTTCCTCCCTCATGTTCACCGACAGTGTATCAGCTACCTGCGACATTCCCTCCCTCATGTGCCTGGTCAATGTTCTCATTTCTTGTGAGAGTGTTGGTACTTCTCCGTCAGTCCTGATACCTCATTATCCACCCCACTCATGGTGTCAAGGAGTGATCACGTAAGGTCAATGCTCTCCACGCTCATTGCCATCATCTGATCCTGCACCTCAGGAGAGCGCTGTTGAGCTCTCCTTCCACTCCTCACCCTGGGTGTGGCTCACTGCATCCCACTGGGACCCACCACCTTAGATGGTGGGACCCTGGGTGTGCCTTGCTGCACCCCACTGGAACCCGCAGCCTCGGACTGTGCGAACCTATTGAATGTCCCAACACTTGTACCACTCAGGAAAGGGCCTGAGTGCTCTTAGTCTGGAAGGTGGGGTTGGAAGATGTTCTCCTCTTCAGGCTATCCGCATTTGAAACTTCTTCTGCTTTGGCTTCAGCCTCGTCAGGGTTGGCCTCAAGTTCTGCCAAATATAATAGAACAGAAAAATGGTTAGCAGCAGAGGAAGGGGCAGGGCAGCATGAGTAGACTCTTACAGTGCAGGCAGCAGGCTCATTTGAAGGACCACAATGAATGATAGCACATTGTATCAACCGAAGCGTAGCTGACGGAGATATCCCCATGAATTGAAGCATGGCTAGCCCATGAAGTACTTGACTTTTAGCAAAACCAGAATGTGGAATTTGCAGGACTTACCCTCTCCCTCGAGTGTGGGCCCAGATTGTGCAGTGGTGGTTGCCTTTCTCCAGGCAGGACCCATCAAAGCAGCGACCCTGTCTTCCAAGTGTGTCGGTTGATGCAGATTTGCCGGGCCTCCTCCTGTTCGAGTTCTTTCTCTTTTGTTGTGTGCCACGTTCCTTTGCAAAGATGAAAATATAACTTTTTAGAGAGGGTGTCTTTCTGCTGGGTGGGACATACAGATGGTCACATTTACAATTGCAATTCCAGTGAATAAATGAAAATATTACTTACACTAACTACTTTGCATTGGCCTCCAGACCTCGGGAGTAATCATGGGGGATTTTAACCTACATATCGATTGGTCAAATCAAATCACACGGGATAGCCTGGAGGAGGAATTCATAGAATGCATACAGGATTGTTTCTTAGAACAGTATGTTACAGAACCTACAAGGGAGCAAGCTGTCTTAAATCTGGTCCTGTGTAATGAGACAGGAATAGTAAACGATCTCCTAGTAAAAGATCCTCTCGGAATGAGTGATCACAGTATGGTTGAATTTGTAATACAGATTGAGGGTGAGGAAGTAGTGTCTCAAACGAGTGTACTATGCTTAAACAAAGGGGACGACAGTGGGATGAGGGCAGAGTTGGCTAAAGTAGACTGGGAACACAGACTAAACAGTGGCACAATTGAGGAACAGTGGAGGACTTTTAAGGAGCTTTTTCAAAGTGCTCAACAGAAATATACTCCAGTGAAAAAGAAGGGCGGTAAGAGAAGGGATAACCAGCCATGGATAACCAAGGAAATAAAGGAGAGTATCAAATTAAAAACCAATGCATATAAGGTGGCCAAGGGTTAGTGGGAAACTAGAAGATTGGGAAATTTTAAACGACAGCAAAGAATGACTAAGAAAGCAATAAAGAAAGGAAAGATAGATTACGAAAGTAAACTTGCGCAAAACATAAAAACAGATAGTAAAAGCTTTTACCGATATATAAAATGGAAGAGAGTGACTAAAGTAAATGTTGGTCCCTTAGAAGATGAGAAGGGGAATTTAATAATGGGAAATGTGGAAATGGCTGAGACCTTCAACAATTATTTTGCTTCGGTCTTCACAGTGGAAGACACAAAAACCATGCCAAAAATTGCTGGTCACGGGAATGTGGGAAGGGAGGACCTTGAGACAATCACTATCACTAGGGGGGTAGTGCTGGACAGGCTAATGGATCTCAAGGTAGACAAGTTCCCTGGTCCTGATGAAATGCATCCCAGGGTATTAAAAGAGATGGCGGAAGTTATAGCAGATGCATTCGTTATAATCTACCAAAATTCTCTGGACTCTGGGGAGGTACCAGCGGATTGGAAAGCAGCTAATGTAACGCCTCTGTTTAAAAAAGGCGGCAGGCAAAAGGCAGGTAACTATAGGCTTAACATCTGTAATGGGGAAAATGCTTGAAGCTATCATTAAGGAAGAAATAGCGGGACATCTAGATAGGAATAGTGCAATCAAGCAGACGCAACATGGATTCATGAAGGGGAAATCATGTTTAACTAATTTACTGGAATTCTTTGAGGATATAACGAGCATGGTGGATAGAGGTGTACCGATGGATGTGGTGTATTTAGATTTTCAGAAGGCATTCGATAAGGTGCCACACAAAAGGTTACTGCAGAAGATAAAGGTACGCGGAGTCAGAGGAAATGTATTAGCATGGAAAGAGAATTGGCTGGCGAACAGAAAGCAGAGAGTCGGGATAAATGGGTCCTTTTCGGGTTGGAAATCGGTGGTTAGTGGTGTGCCACAGAGATCGGTGCTGGGACCACAACTGTTTACAATATACATAGATGACCTGGAAGAGGGGACAGAGTGTAGTGTAACACAATTTGCAGATGACACAAAGATTAGTGGGAAAGCGGGTTGTGTAGAGGACACAGAGAGGCTGCAAAGAAATTTCGATAGGTTAAGTGAATGGGCTAAGGTTTGGCAGATGGAATACAATGTCGGAAAATGTGAGGTCATCCACCTTGGAAAAAAACAGTAAAAGGGAATATTAATTGAATGGGGAGAAATTACAACATGCTGCAGTTCAGAGGGACCTGGGGGTCCTTGTGCATGAATCCCAAAAAGTTAGTTTGCAGGTGGAGCAGGTAATCAGGAAGGCAAATGGAATGTTGGCCTTCATTGCGAGAGGGATGGAATACAAAAGCAGGGAGGTCCTGCTGCAACTGTACAGGGTATTGGTGAGGCCGCACCTGGAGTACTGCATGCAGTTTTGGTCACCTTACTTAAGGAAGGATATACTAGCTTTGGAGGGGATACAGAGACGATTCACTTGGCTGATTCCAGAGATGAGGGGGTTACCTTATGATGATAGATTGAGTAGACTGGATCTTTACTCGTTGGAGTTCAGAAGGATGAGGGGTGATCTTATAGAAACATTTAAAATAATGAAAGGGATAGACAAGATAGAGGCAGAGAAGTTGTTTTCACTGGTCGGGGAGACTAGAACTAGGGGGCACAGCCTCAAAATACGGGGGAGCCAATTTAAAACCGAGTTGAGAAGGAATTTCTTCTCCCAGAGGGTTGTGAATCTGTGGATTTCTCTGCCCAAGGAAGCAGTTGAGGCTAGCTCATTGAATGTATTCAAATCACAGATAGATAGATTTTTAACCAATAAGGGAATTAAGGGTTATGAGGAGCGGGCGGGTAAGTGGAGCTGAGTCCACGGCCAGATCAGCCATGATCTTGTTGAATGACGGAGCAGGCTCAAGGGGCTAGATGGCCTACTCCTGTTCCTAATTCTTATGTTCTTATGGTCACCATTGCACAGTAATCTTCTGTAAGTTGGTTCCAGCGTTTCTTCATTTCTTTTGGTGAAACTTTTGTGTGACCTCTGCTGGTGTTCAGCTCGTGCCATCTGGCCTCAATTACAGTAACCAGTGCCTCCACTTCGTCCTGTGAGAAATTCTTGGTCCTTGAGCCACGTTGCATATTGCAGTTCTGATTTTTCCACTGGGAATTAAAGTTCTCATACAGCACTCAAAGTTCTCGCACATAACTGGCTCTTTCAAAATGGCCGTATGCAGACCGGAGGTACACTGGGCATGCGCACCCATAGCAGTCAGGTAAAAAACGTCATTTTTTTTTTGCGCAATGGCAGAAGGAGGGACATTGTTTTCTCGGCACAGACATTAGGCTCCACCCCCCGAAGCTAAAGGATAGGCTGTACAACGCCAATTAAAAGAATTAGAACGGGGAAATCTGGAAGTTATGTTTTTACATAGAAAGAAAAACATAGAAAATAGGTGCAAGAGTAGGCCATTCGGCCCTTGTAGCCTGCACCGCCATTCAATGGGTTCATGGCTGAACATGCAACTTCAGTACCCCATTCCTGCTTTCTCGCCATACCCCTTGATCCCCCTAGTAGTAAGGACTACATCTAACTCCTTTTTGAATATATTTAGTGAATTGGCCTCAACAACTTTCTGTGGTAGAGAATTCCACAGATTCACCACTCTCTGGGTGAAGAAGTTTCTCCTCATCTCGGTCCTAAATGGCTTACCCCTTATCCTTAGACTGTGACCCCTGGTTCTGGACTTCCCCAACATTGGGAACATTCTTCCTGCATCTAACCTTTCTAAACCCGTCAGAATTTTAAACGTTTCTATGAGGTCCCCTCTCATTCTTCTGAACTCCAGTGAATACAAGCCCAATTGATCCAGTCTTTCTTGATAGGTCAGTCCCGCCATCCTGGGAATCAGGCTGGTGAACCTTCACTGCACTCCATCAATAGCAAGAATGTCCTTCCTCAGGTTAGGAGACCAAAACTGTACACAATACTCCAGGTGTGGCCTCACCAAGGCCCTGTACAACTATAGCAACACCTCCCTGCCCCTGTACTCAAATCCCCTCGCTATGAAGGCCAACATGCCATTTGCTTTCTTTTCCGCCTGCTGTACCTGCATACCAACCTTCAATGACTGATGTACCATGACACCCAGGTCTCGTTGCACCTCCCCTTTTCCTAATCTGTCACCATTCAGATAATAGTCTGTCTCTCTGTTTTTACCACCAAAGTGGATAACCTCACATTTATCCACATTATACTTCATCTGCCATGCATTTGCCCACTCACCTAACCTATCCAAGTCGCTCTCCAGCCTCATAGCATCCTCCTCGCAGCTCACACTGCCACCCAACTTAGTGTCATCTGCAAATTTGGAGATACTACATTTAATCCCCTCGTCTAAATCATTAATGTACAATGTAAACAGCTGGGGCCCCAGCACAGAACCTTGCGGTACCCCACTAGTCACCGCCTGCCATTCTGAAAAGTACCCATTTACTCCTACTCTTTGCTTCCTGTCTGACAACCAGTTCTCAATCCATGTCAGCACACTACCCCCAATCCCATGTGCTTTAACTTTGCACATTAATCTCTTGTGTGGGACCTTGTCGAAAGCCTTCTGAAAGTCCAAATATACCACATCAACTGGTTCTCCCTTGTCCACTCTACTGGAAACATCCTCAAAAAATTCCAGAAGATTTGTCAAGCATGATTTCCCTTTCACAAATCCATGCTGACTTGGACCTATCATGTCACCTCTTTCCAAATGCGCTGCTATGATATCCTCAATAATTGATTCCATCATCTTACCCACTACCGATGTCAGGTTGACCGGTCTATAATTCCCTGTTTTCTCTCTCCCTCCTTTTTTAAAAAGTGGGGTTACATTGGCTACCCTCCACTCAATGGGAACTGATCCAGAGTCAATGGAATGTTGGAAAATGACTGTCAATGCATCCGCTATTTCCAAGGCCACCTCCTTATGTACTCTGGGATGCAGTCCATCAGGCCCTGGGGATTTATCGGCCTTCAATCCCATCAATTTCCCCAACACAAGTCGTCAGGGCCAGAAACTCTTGAAAAATGCCAAAATACGGCTTTGGGGAAAATTGAGCCCAAAGAATTTATTATTCTGCTTCAATAACCTTTTAAAAGGCCAGGTTTGATTCAAAAGACCTTGCATTATACTGGTGTTATTTTTTTATTGCAGTCCTCCTTCATGTGCTAATTTCCAATTCAAGAGAAGACTGACTAAATGTGCAAAATTAAGTGCTTTAAACAAACTATCAGTGATCTTCTTGCTTGACTGAGAATGTATTTTTGAGTACTGGCATGTGAAAAGAATGCATTCTTAAAGCACTTTTATATTTGTCACTTCTGTAGTTTAGGTCACATAAGAACAACATTCACATTTCAGTAGCCCTCCTGCAAACTGATTCCCTTATCTTGACAGCGGAATCATAGATTCATATTTTCATGGGATAAGGCAGATAGTTTTAGTAATGGAAACATGCGATGTGAGAGCATACACATTGCTCTCCCTCAACCCGAATTACAGAAGCACCAAATGTAGAAATGACTTTATTCTGGCAGAAGGTACCTATTTTGGTTATGTTTCAAGAATGATTTCCCCTCCCTCCCCACACACATGTGTAAACATCGTTACAAAAATCACTGAGGTCGATTTTAAGTTATGGGCAGTTGAGTGGCAGAGTAGTCCAACTGCACCCCCCCCACCCCCCCACCATTCCAATGGCGAAGAGGGCAGAGCTATTTTGAAGCTTGGGTCTCACTTAAATGGAATCCATGCTACACAGGCATCCCGAAGCAGCTCACCATATTAAGCCGGCCCAATATCGGGCGATCTGGGGGCCACCGGGCTGGCAGCAAGGTCAAGCATTTGCGGAGGAGGAAAGCCCAGTGTGGCAGCAGCCCAGATATTTTTATGAGGCCCAGAGGAGCACACCTACTCTTCGTAACCCCACAAAAATAATTTTCAATTAACCCTTTCAGATCCTCTTCAGCCAATGGAACAGGTCGAAGAATGCACAGTAGGTCCAACCAGTTCTATCCTAAATTGACTACTGTGGTCCTGTCTGCAACATAGGATCATGATTTGCAAATTAGTAGGGGCCTATCGCATGATATAGGCAGGTGTTTTGGCTGCTTAGTGGTAGGCCTAAAAGAGGCAGCAGACCAAATGTGATGTTAACAGGGTGGTAAGTCTACCGATCCCATTTTGAGGTTTTTACCACATTTTTACCACTGATTTTGGCAGCACTGGGTTCAGAAGTGAACGAAAATAAACAAAATTCTGGTGCAGTATGAGGCTTGAATGTTCTGCTCTGAGTTTGAACTCTTCCAGTTGCAAGATCTAGGAGATCCATTGGACATGAACTTTCAACAGTTGTTTATATATTAGAATTTGAAAGACTGTGAAAGAGAAACATATTATGAAATGTTCCCTTACTTAGCGCTATTGAGTATTAAGTCAGAATGAATAAATAATAATTTATTTGTAGTGGCATTCTACACTTAAAACAAAGTGAAGACACGTTCTGCAATTGCTGCAATATGATTACCTGGCAGGATCTACTACTCCAATATTCCAGTAATCATATCTGTAAAATAAATTATGCACCCAATGTACAAGTATTTTTGTTCAGGCAAAAGATACCTACTCAGGGCATGCTTCAAGAATAACCCCCACCCCCCCTGCATATTATTCTACTTTTACACCAGAATGCAATCGAGAGGCATTTATCTAGTAAAACTTGCTTCAAAGTCTGGTGTCAACAGATTTTATACAAAATTATTTTTAAATGACTACACTATGAGTACTACTTATTTAATTTGAGCTTTTTTAATCAAGTATTACGTGAATTTTATTATAATAATTTAATATTTTATGAAATGCATTCATGGACCTTATGTAGTTTGCTATTTTATGAGGATCTGAGAATTATATATGTAACACAATTTTTCTGCTACAATATTGCGCTATGTGTAACTGGATCATCCCTTTAAGGTCAATGAGATTTAATTGTAAATAGTCACATCCTTAGGTCAATTAGAGGCCAACTCCTCTTAGACATATTCTAATGTCAATTAAAGGGTAATTGTTTCTCTATAGATTGATAGCTGCTTTTGAATCCTTGGCTCCTCCTCAGGGTTAAAAAAAACAGCAGGAAATGACTGGCTTTCTTTTGTATGCTTTTGATACTTTGAACAGCAATGTCTGAAGTGTGGCAGACATGCATTGGGTGAAATGTAATTTGGTAATATTGTAAGTCTTTCATTACCATGCCGGGATTCCTTCAGATCCTACTTTATAAAGTTAATGGCTGAGGAATTAGAGCAACATGGAAAACTGTCGTAGGCACCTCGAAGGCAACGCACACCCAAAGACGTTGGCCCAAGGCTCAGTGAAAATTGAGCCTCAGGCCTCAGCCGCATAAAACCGATGAGGTGTAGATGTTAATCAGCTGTTTGCCGGTTAGGGTCTCAAGAAAATTGTCCAGTTTCAATGCCAAGCTGGCTGCAGGTTGATCGTGGAAGAGGGGTGGCGAACCGGGAGTGGAGGAGAGCCCCGAGCAGCCCGCAGTACTGTTATGGAGCCAGGAGGAGCACAACTGCTTCTCTTGGCTCCAAATAATTGCAACTAATAAAAGTTAACATACTTTTAAGGACTGGTTAGGCAATTGTAGATCCAGAATAAATGAGTGGAGCATGTGCACCCAACATTTGCCAAATTTGGAGCAGAGTTCGAAAACTGCCATGTGGACCCTGATTAGCATATTTAAGGGGACTAATGTTTGTTTCAGGCAGGTGCCCTGGCCACTGCAAGTGCCTTTCAGGAGGAGATTGGGCCTGCGAGATTGCACACAAAAATAAGTTCTCCCAATACTAATTTTTCACCCCAGAAAACAGGCACAATGGGGATCAATTTTTCCCCCATTAGTCCTTCAAAATCAATGCCACACATTATCTTGAGACAGAAAAAGTAATAGAAATGCAGCATCACAATGGCAGAAAAAGTAATTGTAAAGACATTTCACTATCCTTATATATAAGAACATAAGAACATAAGAAATAGGAGCAGGAGTCGAGCAAGCTCCGCCATTCAGTAAGATCATGGCTGATCTGATCTTGGACTCGGCTCCATTTCCCTGCCCAGTCCTCATAACCCTTTACTCCCTTATCGCGCAAATAATATACAATAATGAGTGGTCTTTATTGAAATCAAGGCATGGACCTCATGTCAGATTCAGATCAACCACTTGGTCCAGGGTCTGACCCCTTAATTGGATTGTTGTCACTGAGAAGAAACATTAAGTGAAAAACTATGATATATGGAAGTCGAAAATGAGCAAAGAAGTAACTTATTGCAAGGTATCATCTCAAATCATTTTGAAAACAGCAGAATGTACAGCACTCTGCCCAATTTTATATGTGGCTTAAAGTGGAAGTAACCTTTCAGATAGACTGATTACAGTGGGGACATTATAAAAGCATTTTGAAATTTTATAGAAAAAGCAAAGTTTAAAGGTATAAAATAATAACATTTAGCATCCAGAGATGGAAAAAAGATTGCATTTAAAATAGTACTTCTGATTTATTTCTTTCTCTGAAGTCTATAATATCCTCTTGAAATATCCTCATAAAATGTGCTTTCATTTGAGACTTTATTAATATACATTGCATTATCTGCTGTGACACATCTATTCATCATTTTCTGCGAGTTTGGTGGCCATATCAGTTAAGCTGCTGTTATGTAGGAATTTCAAAACAAATAATGTCATTAGTTGACAGAATACCTTTGCTACTTGAAGCTGCACTATGCCTTTCTATGGGCCTACTATTGGGTTTGGAAGGAATAGATAACACATTGTTTTAAAGGTTCTAATGAAGCTTTTTCAAACATCTTGGTGGTCACCCACATCTTATATAGCATCATTGAGGTTGCAATACTTATTTAAGATATATCTAATCATATCTCATTTAAATGCTGATATATGAAGAATACGCCACATTTCTATGTGCAATTTCTTGTATGATGTTCTACGATGGCACAAGTGCAAACCCACTAACGAAACTATAGAAACATTGTAACATACTTTGATTAAATATAAAATAGCATTTATGTTATTGTGTTTGTCATACTGCTACTGTTGTCTTTGATTCTTTTATTCCCTCTTCTATCTCATTCTCCCTTTCCGCCTGTGTTGAAAGGCTGTGGAGACCAGAGACACATATGGAGTAGCAGATCTTCCAAGGAGCACAGATGAGAAGGAAGTGAACCACATTGCTCCTAAGACTATAATATGGTAAGATGAGTGAAAAATGTATGGTTTGCTGCAATAAACTATGAGGAATTTCTCTTGTGATACATTTAGAATAAAAATGATATCAATAAAGTTATTTGTGTTATTCATGCTCACTTAAAACTGATGCATTTTCTATCTACAATTTTACCACCCAGGTTGGTACAAAATGCATTTGAAGACATATGTGTTCAGATGTGAAATTTAAATGGGTTATAAATAAAATTAAAATAACAATCTGGCAACAAAGTGATTTGGAAGCTACAAAATCCAATGTTGCCGAGGAAAATATCAGTTTAATCATTGCTATTATCAAGGCTACAATGCTCATCTGCCTTCACTATTTTTCTATCATTGGAGCCATTGGAAAGGTCAAAAATGATACCGCAAATATTGTCATGTTATGCATCAAATAATATGCAGAAAAGTATTGGTATGAATTTCATAGACTTGTATAATGAGCGGCCTCCTGTGAAATCTGAAAATTGAAAAGTAACTTTTACAGTACCAAAAGTGTATTGTCCTTGTGGCAGGCTGTGCATTATTATTCCTCTCTGATCCATAGTACATAGTACATAGACTTGTATCTAGCGTCCTAAGCAATGACTCCTCCACTATAATAAAAATGAAATATCTTTTGTTTAATTTTGGCTTGGTAATTGTCCCTTTAAATCTAGTCACAAAATATAAGCAGATTAACAAAACTGACGAGTTCAGACTTTTGTGCCAACCTTAATAATGCATGTTTGTCAGTTACAGGACTGAGAGTGAATACATAATTAAAAATTAAACAATGTGTGATCAGTTCAGTTTGTATTTGTAGTTTGAAATCTCAGAGAAGCAACCAGTCAGTGTGGTCAATTTGATATTCCTTAAAGAAAGGAGAAATATATTTTTTAAGTTATTTACAAAAGATTATCTTAGTTCTCAGAGTAGTGCTCTTGTTATTATTTTGTCCACTCAAAGAATTAGGTAGAAGTTTGTCTTCTCTAAATATTTGTGACAGCTTCTTCTGTACTAGTTCATTTTTGTAAAGCTGCTTGATTGTTTAAACCTAATATAAAGTCTGATATAATAGTGTTATGTATTTATGCTTGGGGTCACCAGACACCAGGGGGTCATCGGGCTGTATGCACGCGTGCGCTGTCACTGGTATATAAGCGCGGATACCTTGTCACGTGGGTTACTTTGGGCACGAATAACGTTGGATCAGGTTTACACCTGAGGCAGTTTACAGTAACTAGTCTTTTGAGTCATTACATTCATTATACTTGGCGACGAGGTAACTTAAGAATCTTCACATGTACAATGGGCACTATTGGAATTCTGGGGAGATTTGCAGATGGCGAGGCTTGGGCAGATTTTATCGACTGCCTGAATCAATGTTTCATGGCCAACAAAATGGAGGGAGATGTTGACGCAGTTCGGCGCAGGGCGGCTTTCCTCACCATTTGTGGTCCAAAAATTTATGGCCTCATGAAGACTCTTCTCTTGCCTTTACGTCCAACGGACAAAGAATATGGGGCTTTGTGTGCTTTGGTGCGTGACCATCTTAAGCCAAAAGAGGGGATCATCATTTCACGCTATCGCTTCTACACGCATGTTTGTGCTGAGGGCCAGGATGTGTCGGGATTCGTTGCCAACCTATGACGTCTTGCTGAGCCATGTAAGTTTGGGAACATGTTGGAAGACATGCTGCGAGATTTCTTCATGATAGGCATCAACCATGATGTGATTCTTCGGAAGTTATTGGCCGAAGAGAAGCTGGATTTGAGCAAGGCCATCGCGACTGCCCAGGCATGCATGACGACTGATGATAATTTGAGGCAGGTATCATCGAAAAGTCGGAGCTCCACAGCAAGTACTGTAACAAGATTGTGTCATCGTCTGGCAGAGCTGCTTATGGCAGGGCCTACTCAACTGCTTACGTGAAACCTGCAGCTGCTCAAAGTCCGCAAACTGGTACGAATCCGATTTCACCCTGTTGGCATTGTGAGGGCGATCATCGGCCTCATCAGTATCATTTTAAACAGTACTCTTGTAATGGCTGTTCGAAAGTGGGGCATCTTCAGAGAATGTGCCCACAACTGAGCAGAGTGTGCTGTTCAAACAATCAAGCAGAGTATGAAACACATAACTCAGGGTTCACTACAGACTCGTTTGTTCTGTATACTGCTCAGCTACAGGACCAGACCTCATATACTTACTGGGGTCTCCCCTGCTGAACGACTGATGAAGAGAAGTCTCAAGACCAAGCTCTCTCTTGTTCATCCCGATTTGAATGATCATGTTGAAAACAGATGTCAAAGTCAGCAAGGATATCATGATCGTGCTGCTGTGTCACGTGACATCTCTGTCAATGATCCGGTTTATGTACTGAACTATGGTCAAGGTCCAAAGTGGATTGCCGGTACTGTTACAGCCAAGGAGGGTACAGAGTGTTTATAGTTGTGCTCAAGAATGGGCAAACTTGCAGGGAACATGTTGATCAGATAAAACTGCGGCGCACGGATGAACTGGAACCGCTTGAGGAAGATGCAGTCAGTGACCAACCAATCAATGTTCATTCATCAGAGGACTTTACTGTCATTATTGAAACGGGACCTCCAGTCTCTGATGTGGTCATTATCATTCCCAACAGATCGGTTATTCAGCCTTCAATCACAACTAACTCAGAACGCTCACCTAGAACTAAAGTTGAACTGAGACGATCAACTCATGAGCAGAAAGTCCCAGACCGTCTTAATTTGTAAGACTGATATTAAGATCTTGAAAGGGGATGTTGTTATGTATTTATGCTTGGGGTCACCGGACACCAGTGTGCACCATTGTCAGAGGTCATCGGGCTGTACGCGCGCGTGCACGGTCACTGGTATATAAGCGTGGGTACCTTGTTACTTGGGTTACTTTGGGCGCGAATAAAGTTGGATCAGGTTTACACCTGAAGCAGTTTATAATAACTTGTCTTTTGAGTCATTACATTCATTACAAATAGTGTATCACTTCTGAAGGCCAGACTGACATTTTATGAAGGTATCAGATAAGCCCAGTAACTAAAAGCAATTATCAGACAGGGTTTTCTGTTGATTTTCTGGATATGTTACCAAAAGTACCCCTGAATCTCAAGGTAAGAATTGACAGTTTCAAAGAAATGGCGAGTTGCGACATACCCATGAGAGTGATCTAAGATACGAAAATCAAAATAATCTATAGTGAGAAGGTTAAAAAGGGTTCAAAGACATAACATCCACTTATAAAAAGAACATAACATTTGTTAAAATAAACAGCAATCATATTTTTCACTTTTAGAAACAAGTGTGTTAAAACTCTTTCTTTTAAACATTTTACATTTATATTGTTTCATTGACCATCACCCCAGTATTCCATTGAAAGAAATCTTTGTGTCAAATTATAAAATTTAAAATGAAGTAACATTACAATTTTCGTGAATGAGATTAATTATTACATTGTGCCACTGTAAGTCTTTTAGTGGTTTATTTGAGAGGCATATTTCATAAAGTGCTTATAGGACAATATCAAAAGAAAAAAGAAAGGCTTGTATTTTTATAGCGCCTTTCACTACCTCAGGATGTCCCAAAGCGCTTTACAGCCATTGAAGTGCTTCTGAAGTGCAATGGCTGTTGTAATGTAGGAAACACAGCAGCCAATTTATGCACAGCAAGGTCCCACACACAGCAATGTGATAATGACCAGATTATCTGTTTTAGTGATGTTGGTTGAGGGATAAATATTGGTCAGGACACCAGGTGAACTGGTGTCATGGCACTTAGAAAATCTTAACATGAGTGGCAGAGTCAACATGGTTTTAAGAAAGGAGTATAGTGAATAAGGCGGATGAGCTGAGAGCACAGGTAGCCATTTGGGAGTATGAAATTATAGCCATCACAGAGACATGGCTGAAAGAGGGGCAGGTTTGGCAGCTCAATATTTCTGGTTACAGGATTTTTAGACAGGGGGGTAAAAAAGGGGGTGGTCGCAGTATTGATAAAAGAAATGATTACAGCTGTAATGAGGGATAATATGTCAGAGGGATCATCAAATGAGGCCATATGGGTCGAACTGAAAAATAAAAAAGGGGCGATCACACTGCTGGGCGTGCATTATAGAGCCCCAAACAGTGGGAGGGAGATAGAAGAGCAAATATGTAGGAAAATTTCTATGAAGTCCAAAAACAAAGGCAAGAGAAGATTCTTCATAAGGCCATAAATTTTTGGACCACAAATGGTGAGGAAAACCGCCCTGCACCGAACTGCATCAACATCTCCCTCCATTTTGTTGGCCATGAAATATTGTAACAGTGGGGGATTTCAACTATCCTAAACCCTCACCACTTTAAAAGATACTTGGATGGGCACTTGAAGTGCTGTAACCTGCAGGGTTACGGACCTCGAGCTGTTAAGTGGGATTAGACTGGATAACCTCTTGTTGGCTGGCACAGATACGATGGTAAGTGTCATGTATGTACTTTTGGGATCACTAGCCTCGAGATGGCGTCACTGTTGGAGGCCATTGGGCTGCACGCACGTGTGTGCAGCCCAAGTATAAAAGGCCAGCCATTTTGTGTATTAGTCACTTTGGGCCATAATAAAGCAAAGCCAAGGTCATATCGCTTGGAGATAAACATTACTCAGTCTAACAGTTATTGCATACACAACATTTGGCAATGAAGCAACAAAAACCTTTGCATGCAAAAAAGAGCATGACTGGATTGTTGGAGCGATTTGTGGAAGGAGAAGATTGGGCAGACTTTGTGAGCCATTTGAGCCAGTTCTTCATGGTCAATAAAATTGAGGAGGTCGGCGATGCAGATCGGCACCAGGTGGTATTCCTCAGTTTGCGGTCCAAAAATTTATGGTCTGATAAAGAATCTACTCCTGCCTGTGAGTCTAACAGAGAAGACATATGAAGAATTGTGTACACTGATACAGGACCAACTTAAGCCAGACGAAGGCATCATCATCTCGAGATACAGATGTTACACGCACGTTCGCTCAGAGGGCCAGAATGCGGCAGAATTAGTTGCCGACCTGAGACGTCTAGCGGGACCGTGTAAGTTCAGGGCTGTGTTGGCAGACATGCTGCGGGACTTCTTTGTAATCGGCATCAACCGCGAGGTGATCGTGCATAAATTACTGGCAGTGGAGACATTGGACTTGAACAGGGCCATCACAATCGCTCAGTCATGCATGATGACGGATAGAAGTCTAAAGCAGATATCAGTGAAAAATGGAAACTCGGCAAGTACTGTAAATATGATTGCTTTGGCGTTGGGCAGAGTGGCACATGGCAGGGCCTACCCGACTGCGAACGCAAAACCTGTGACTGCCCAAAGTCCGCCAGCGGGAATGCATCTGATTTCTCCGTGTTGGTGGTGTGGGAGAAATCACCGGCACCAGCTGTGCCGATTTAAGCAATATAGTTTTGCAAAGGCTGTCTGAAAATAGGGCATCTCCAACGCAAGTGTCCACAGATGAGCAAGCGTGCTGCGACACACTATGTGGAGGATGATGGTCAGAGTAGCACGGATCCGGATTCGCAATCCGAGATACCAGAGGAGGAAGTATATGGACTGTACTCGTTCCTAACTGAGAGCAAACTGATAATGGTCAACGTGAAATTTAATGGGGTGCCAGTATCGATGGAACTGGACACGGGGGCAAGTCAATCGATAATGAGCCAGAGGGCATTCAACAAGCTGTGGGATACTAAGGCTGTGAGGCCCAGGCTGAGTCCAGTCAATGCCAAGTTGCACACGTACACCAAAGAACTCATAACGGTGATTGGCAGTGCCACAATTAAAGTGTCATATGACGGTGCAGTTCACAAGTTACCGCTATGGCTTGTCCCAGGCAATGGCCCAACGCTGTTCATAGAAACATAGAAACATAGAAACATAGAAAATAGGTGCAGGAGCAGGCCATTCGGCCCCTCAAGCCTGCACCGCCATTCAATGAGTTCATGGCTGAACATGCAACTTCAGTACCCCATTCCTGCTTTCTCGCCATACCCCTTGATCCCCCCAGTAGTAAGGACTACATCTAACTCCTTCTTGAATATATTTAGTGAATTGGCCTCAACAACTTTCTGTGGTCGAGAATTCTACAGGTTCATCACTCTCTGGGTGAAGAAGTTTCTCCTCATCTCGGTCCTAAATGGCTTACCCCTTATCCTTAGAATGTGACCCCTGGTTCTGGACTTTTCCAACATTGGGGACATTCTTCCTGCCTCTACCCTGTCTAAACCCGTCAGAATTTTAAACTTTCTATGAGATCCCCTCTCATTCGTCTGAACTCCAGTGAATACAAGCCCAGTTGATCCAGTCTTTATTGATATGTCAGTCCCTCCATCCTGGGAATCAGTCTGGTGAACCTTCGCTGCACTCCCTCAATAGCAAGAACGTCCTTCCTCAAGTTAGGAGACCAAAACTGTACACAATACTCCAGGTGTGGCCTCACCAAGGCCCTGTACAACTGTAGTAACACCTCCCTGCCCCTGTACTCAATTCCACTCACTATGAAGGCCAACATGCCATTTGCTTTCTTAACCACCTGCTGTACTTGCATGCCAACCTTCAATGACTGATGTACCATGACACCCAGGTCTCGTTGCACCTCCCCTTTTCCTAATCTGTCACCATTCAGATAATAGTCTGTCTCTCTGTTTTTACCACCAAAGTGGATAAAGTGGATAACCTCACATTTATCCACATTATACTTCATCTGCCATGCATTTGCCCACTCACCTAACCTATCCAAGTCACTCTGCAGCCTCATAGCATCCTCCTCGCAGCTCACACTGTTCAGCAGGAACTGGCTTGAAAAAATCAAATGCAATTGGAACGACATCAAGGCGTTGCCGTCGGAGAAAGATACATGTGCCCAAGTACTGAGCAAGTTCCCCTCGCTGTTCGAACCAGGCATCAGCAACTTCACGGGAGCCAAGGTGCAGATCCATGTGTCCTCGGATGCAAGACCCGTCCATCATAAAGCTCGGGCAGTTCCGTATATGATGAGGGAGAAGGTAGAAATCGAACTGGACGGACTCCAGCGTGAAGGGATTATATCACCGGTTGAATTTAATGAATGGGCCAGCCCCATTGTTCCTGTGCTGAAAAGTGATGGCACAGTCAGAATCTGTGGAGACAACAAGGCTTCGATCAACAGGGTTTTGAAATAGAATCAGTTCCCGTTACCGAAGGCTGATGACTTGTTTGCAATGCTAGCCGGGGGGAAGTCGTTCACCAAACTGGACTTGACGTCGGCCTACATGACACAGGAGCTGGTCGAGACATCGAAGAGACTTACGTGCATTAATATGCATAAAGGACTATTTATTTATCACAGATGCCCTTTTGGAATTCGCTCGGCTGCAGCAATATTTCAGAGGAACATGGAGAGTCGACTGAAGTCCGTTCCCAGAACCATCATGTTCCAAGATGACATCCTGATCACTGGTCGTGACTCCGAGGAACATCTGAACAACCTGGAAGAGGTTCTACATCGTCTGGACAAAGTGGGACTCAGACTGAAACGCTCGAAGTGCGTCTTCATGGTACCAGAGGTCGAATTCCTGGGGAGGAAAATTGCTGCTGACAGCATCAGGCTCACGGACGCGAAAACCAAGGCCATCAAGAATGCACCGAAGACGCAGAATGTGATGGAGCTACATTCGTTCCTGGGTCTACTCAACTACATCGGTAACTTCCTACCTAAATTAAGCACCTTATTAGAACCACTGCACATGTTGCTAAGAAAAGGTGACAACTGGGTGTGGGGTGCATCTCAAGACAGAGCTTTTGAGAAAGCCACTAATCTGCTTTGCTCTAACAAGCTGCTGGTACATTATGACCCATGTAAACGTTTAGTATTGGCCTGTGATGCTTCGTCATATGGAATTGGTCGCGTACTCCAACAAGCCAATGAGTCGGGTAAACTTCAATCAGTCGCGTATGCTTCAAAAAATGTGTCTAAAGCGAAAAGAGCCTACAGCATGATGGAGAAAGAAGCACTAGCCTGTGTGTATGGGGTTAAAAAGATGCATCAGTATATGTTTGGTCTTCGGTTTGAACTGGAGACAGATCTCAAGCCACTCATTTCACTGTTCTCTGTAAATAAAGGTATCAATACCAATACATCATCCTGCATCCAGAGGTAGGCGCTGACACTATCCGCTTATGATTATGTCATTCGCCATCGACCTGGCACCGAGAATTGTGCCGATGCTTTGAGCCGTCTGCCGCTGCCCACACTGATACGTCCTTATATACAGTATAAATGCACACGAAGCCCAAGCTTGAGAGAAGGTCCAGGTTAGGAGTGTCTCCCACAAGTTCACCACCTAGTGTCATTGTTCTCACAGTGTACAACTTAGGTCAGATTATACATGGGTTACAATGCTAGTTGAATACATGACATCACCTCCCCCGCCAAAGTCTTATTGGGATCACAGGTTGAGTCTCTCTGGTGGTTTACGCTCTCTTGTAGAGTGCCTGAGTTGGGGCTCCGGTTGTTGGGCGCTGTCTTGAGTGTCTGCTGTTTGCAGTGCCTCAGGCCTGTCCGGACTGCCCACAGTGACTGGGCTCTCTTCCCTTTGGTTCCTGTGTTCGGTCACCTGTGGAGGAGTGAACTCTATATCGTCTTCTTCCTCTGCTTCTTCTATGAGGTTGCTGAACCTCCTTTTTGTTTGATCCACATGTTTGCGGCAGATTTGTCCATTGGTAAGCTTAACTACCAGAATCCTATTTCCCTCTTTGGCAACCACAGTGCCTGCGAGCCATTTGGACCCTGCAGCATAGTTGAGGACAAAAACAGGGTCATTTACATCAATACATCGCGCCCTCACATTCCTGTCATGGTAGTGATATTGTGACTGGCGCCTGCTCTCGACAATTTCTTTCATGGTGGGGTGTATAAGGGATAACCGGATTTTGAGCGTCCTTTTCATTAGCAGCTCTGCGGGTGGAACCCCTGTGAGCAAGTGTGGTCGGGATCTGTAGGCCAACAGGAGGCGTGATAAGCGGCATTGTAGGGAACCCCCTTGGATTCTGAGCATCCCCTGTTTGATTATCTGCACTGCTCGTTCTGCCTGGCCGTTTGAGGCTGGCTTGAACGGTGCTGTTTTGACAATGGTTAATTCCATTGCCTGCCATGAAGTCCTGGAATTCAGTGCTTGTGAAGCAGGGGCCATTGTCGCTGACCAAGATGTCCGGAAGACCGTAGGCGGCGAACATTGCCCGTAGACTTTCTACCGTGGCAGAGGATGTGCTTGAATTTAAAATGTCACACTCGATCCATTTGGAGTAGGCGTCTACTACAACCAAAAACATTTTCCCCATGAAAGGACCTGCATAGTCCACATGGATGCAAGACCAAGGCTTGGCGGGCCATGGCCAGGGGCTAAGGGGGGCTTCCCTGGGCGCATCGCCCAGCTGGGCACACGTGTTGCACCTGCGAACACAAAGTTCCAGATCTGTGTCTATCCCTGGCCACCAAACATGTGACCTGGCAATTGCCTTCATCGTGACAATGCCCGAGTGCTCATTGTGGAGTTCTCTGATGAACAGCTCTCTGCCCATCTGGGGCATGACTACGCGGTTTCCCCACAGTAGGCAATCGGCCTGAATCGAGAGTTCATCCCTGCGCCTGTGAAATGGTTTAAATTTCTCAGGGCATGCCCTGTACGTGGCTGCCCAGTCCCCATTCAGGACACATTTCTTGACTAGAGACAATAGCGGGTTTCTATTTGTCCAGACTTTAATCGGACGGGCTGTCACGGGTGAGCCTTCGCTTCCGAAAGCTTCAACAGCCATGACCATCTCAGCAGCATGCTCGGTAGCCCCCTTAGTGGTGGCTAGTGGGAGATGCTGAGTGCATCGGCGCAGTTTTCAGTGCCCGGTCTGTGCCGAATTGTGTAGTCATAGGTGGATAACGTGAGTGGCCACCTCTGTATGCGGGCCGATGCGTTTGCATTTATGGCCTTGTTGTCGGCCAAAAGGAACGTTAGGCGTTTGTGATCTGTCTCCAGCTCAAATTTCCTGCCAAACAGGTACTGGTGCATTTTCTTTACCGCATATACACATGCGAGCGCCTCCTTTTCTACCATGCCATAGCCCCTTTCTGCCTGGGACAGACTTCTGGAGGCATAAGCTACCGGCTGTAACTGACCCTTGGCATTGACATGCTGCAACACACACCCAACACCATAGGACGACGCATCGCACGGTAACATGGGTCATATAGCGTTAACAGATTGTTGGAACATAACAAATTGCATGCTCTATTAAAAGCCCTTTCCTGGCTGTCCCCCCAGACCCATTCACGATCTTTGCATAGGAGCATGTGCAGCGGCTCTAGCAGCGTGCTCAATTTGGGAAGAAAGTTACCAAAATAGTTCAGGAGCCCTAGGAACGAACGCAGCTCCGTCGTGTTACGGGGTCTGGGTGCTCTCTGTTTCGCTTCCGTCTTGGACGCAGTAGGACTGATCCCGTCTGCTGCTACCCTCATCCCCAGGAATTCTACCTCTGGAGCTAGGAAGACGCACTTCGCCTTTTTCAGTCGCAGCCCTACCCGGTCCAGTCTGCGTAGCACCTCCTCCAGGTTGTGGAGGTGTTCTTCAGTATCATAACCCGTGATGAGGATGTCGTCCTGAAAAATCACCGTCCCTGGAATCGACTTGAGGAGGCTTTCCATATTTAGTTGGAAGATCGCGGCGGCCGAGCGAATCCTGACATGTAGTCGAACCCAGAGGGGGAGTTCGACAGAGACAATGGCAAGCTGAACGGCGATTCACGTCATTGCAAGGGACAATGCGGCCAGTAATGGGGCCATCAACACCTGTTAATGGCACATTCAAGGACAATAATAGGGGCAGTCAGGGACGATCGACTGGCAAGGTACCTGTTGTTTCAAACAGCAGCTCATGTTGGAGGCGTGGAGGCACACACTCAGCCGGAGTTTGCAGAGATGAGCAAAATACCTGCAGAAATTGCAGAAATGAACGCTGGGGGAAATCGCTGGAAGCTGAAGTTCAGCGAGTTCATGTGGAGCACATATACAGTTCATACACCAGGACGCCACCGATAATGATGAAAGTGCTTCGCAATGGCATCCCAGTATCAATGGAGCTAGACACAGGGGCCAGACAGTCCCTGATGGGTATCAAACAGTTCGAAAAGTTGTGGGCGTCCAAGGCCAGGAGGCCAAAATTATCGCCGATTGACGCACAGCTACGGGCATACACAAAGGAGATCATTCCGGTGCTAGGCAGTGCCACGGTAGTCGTGACCCACAAAGATTCGGAGAACAGGTTGCCACTCTGGGTTGTCCCGGGGGACGGTCCCGCACTACTGGGGAGGAGTTGGCTTGCTGTCATGAACTGGAAATGGGGCGATGTCAATGCAATTTCCACTGTGGAGCGAGTATCATGCTCACATAGAAACATAGAAACATAGAAAATAGGTGCAGGAGCAGGCCATTCAGCCCTTCGAGTCTGCACCGCCATTCAATGAGTTCATGGCTGAACATGAAACTTCAGTACCCCCTTCCTGCTTTCTCGCCATACCCCTTGATCCCCCGAGTAGTAAGGACTTTGTCTAACTCCCTTTTGAATATATTTAGTGAATTGGCCTCAACTACTTTCTGTGGTAGAGAATTCCACAGGTTCACCACTCACTGGGTGAAGAAGTTTCTCCTCATCTCGGTCCTAAATGGCTTACCCCTTATCCTTAGACTGTGACCCCTGGTTCTGGACTTCCCCAACATTGGGAACATTCTTCCTGCATCTAACCTGTCTAAACCCGTCAGAATTTTAAACGTGTCTATGAGGTCCCCTCTCATTCTTCTGAACTCCAGTGAATACAAGCCCAGTTGATCCAGTCTTTCTTGATAGGTCAGTCCCACCATCCCGGGAATCAGTCTGGTGAATCTTCGCTGCACTCCCTCAATAGTAAGAATGTCCTTCCTCAAGTTAGGAGACCAAAACTGTACACAATACTCCAGGTGTGGCCTCACCAAGGTCCTGTACAACTGTAGCAACACCTCCCTGCCCCTGTACTCAAATCCCCTCGCTATGAAGGCCAACATGCCATTTGCTTTCTTAACCGCCTGTTGTACCTGCATGCCAACCTTCAATGACTGATGTACCATGACACCCAGGTCTCGTTGCACCTTCCCTTTTCCTAATCTGTCACCATTCAGATAATAGCCTGTCTCTCTGTTTTCACCACCAAAGTGGATAACCTCACATTTATCCACATTATACTTCACCTGCCACAGATCCTGGACAAATTTGACTCATTATTTCAACCCAGTATTGGCACTTTCATGGGGGCCAAGGTAGTGATTCACATACACCCGGTCGCCAGGCCAGTACACCACAAGGCCAGAGCGGTGCCGTACGTGATGTGGGAAAAGATAGAAGGCGAATTGGACCGCCTGCTTAGAGAAGATCCAGGTTAGGAGTGTCTCCCACAAGTTCACCACCTCGTGGTCATTGTTCTCACAGTGTACAACTTCGGTCAGATTATACATGGGTTACAATGCTGGTTGAATACATGACACACACCAGAGGTGGAAACGCTACAATTGGCGGTCCTATTGTTAGTTATGGATGCTTTTGAGAGTGAAGAAACCCCTGTCACGGCTCATCAAGTTAAGAACTGGACCACCCAGGATCCAATTTTATTGGTGGTGAAGAGTTGCATCCTCAAAGGTGATTGGTCTGCCATACCCAAGCAAATGTGCGAGGAGACCAATCCTTATATTCATCGCAAAGACGAACTGTCTATTCAGTCGGATTGTATACTGTGGGGCAATCGAGTTGTTATGCCCAAGAAAGGGAGAGAGAAATTTGTACGTGAGCTACATAGCACACATCCCGGCATTGTAATGATGAAAGCCCTCGCCAGATCTTATGTATGTAGCCCGGAATTGACTCTGAGCTGAAATCATGTGTGCATCAGTGCAACACTTGCCTGTAGCATAGCAAAGCACCAGCAGAATCGCCACTAACTCTGTGGTGGTGGCCGTCCAAACCATGGTCCAGGATCCACATAGACTATGCAGGTCCCTTCCTGGGGAAGATGTTTTTAGTTGTGGTGGATGCATATTCGAAGTGGATAGAGTGTATAATCATGTCATCCAGCACATCCACAGCTACCATTGAGAATCTCAGTGTCATGTTCACAACACATGGTCTGCCTGACAACGTTGTTCGCGACATTGGATCGTGCTTCACCAGTCAGGAGTTTCAAGAGTTCATGAAACTCAATGATATCAAATGTGTACGGTCAGCACCATTCAAACCTGCATCCAATGGGCAAGCAGAACGTGCTGTCCAAATCATAAAGCTGAGTATGAAGCGAGTAACCCAAGGGTCACTGCAGACCCACCTGTCATGCATACTGCTTAGTTACAGGACAAGACCACACACGCTTACCGGGGTCTCGCCTGCTGAACTAATGATGAAGAGAGGTCTTAAGACCAAGCTATCTTTTGTACACTCTGACTTGAATAATCATGTTGAATATAGAAGACAAAGTCAGCAAGGGTATCACGATCGCGCAGCTGTGTCACGCGATATTTCTGTAAATGATCCTGTATATGTTCTGAATTATGGTCAGGGCCCCAGGTGGATTGCTTGTACTATCATGGCCAAGGAGGGCAGCAGAATATTTATTGTCAAGCTCAAAAATGGGCAAACATGCAGGAAACATGTGGTTCAGATAAAGCTGCGGCACACAGACGAACCGGAACAGTCCGAGGAAGAGAGAATCGACGACCAACCAACCTACCCCAAATCATCAGAGGACTCGGTGGTTATCAGTGAATCGGGACTTTCAATCACTGACATGTTCAATGAAAATGGACTTTCAATCCCTGACATAGCCATTGCCACTCCTACCAGGTCAGCCACCCAGCCACCAGTCACAACAGACTCTGAACACTCACCCAAGGTTGAGACAGTCAACCCAGGAGCGTAAAACACCAGACCGTCTCAATTTGTAAAAGACTGTGTTAATATCTCAGATTAGGGTATTGTCATGTATGTACTTTTGGGATCATTAGCCACTCGATGACGTCACTGTTGGAGGCTATTGGGCTGCACGCACGTGTGTGCAGCCCAAGTATAAAAGGCCAGTCATTTTGTATCTTAGCCACTTTGGGCCGTAATAAAGCAGAGGCAAAGTCATACCTCTTGGAGTTAAACAGTACTCAGTCTAATAGTTGTTGCCTAAGTACTTCAGGAAGTCGAATACGAGTGATCTCCTGGAGTAGTTTTGATTACCAGGATGGGTCAGAGAGGAATTTTCCCAGATTTCTTTCCCCAATTGGCCTGGGTTTTTATCTGTTTTTTTTCTTCTCCCAGAAGATCGCATGGCTCCATGTGGGGTGGAGTGTAAAATATTGCGATGCATGGGGTGTCGCGGTTGTGTGGGGTCAGACTAGTTGGGTTGGATGCTCTTTACCTGTCCGCCATTGTACATTGTTCATAGGTTTATATGTAACCTTCAGGGCTGCTGGTCGAGGGCCATGTGGCTCATTGGCGGCCGGTGCGGACACGATGGGCCAAGGTGGCTTCCTTCTGCACTGTAAATTTCTATGTTTCTAAAGGGAAATCATGTTTGACAAATTTATTAGAGTTTTTTGAGGATGTAACTAGCAGGGTCGATAAAATGGAGCCAGTGGATGTAATATATTTGTATTTCCAAAAGGCATTCGATAAGATGCCACATTATAGATTACTACACAAGATCGGGGCTCATGAGATTGGAAGCAATGTATTAGCATGGATAGATGATTGGTTAACAGACAGAAAACAGAGAGTAGGGATAAACGGGTCATTTTCAGGTTGGAGGCTGTAACTAGCGGGGTGCTGCAAGGATCTGGGGCCGCCGACAGTCCTACCACTCCTTTAAGAGCGGCCGCACCACCAAGCCACACAAAGGGTACCGGTGGCACTGACCGCCGGTGGCGCTCTCCCACGGGGAAATTCCGGGAATTCTGAGAGTGCTGGGTCCTCAGCTATTTACAATCTATGTTAATGACCTTGATGAAGGGACTGAATATAATGTATCCAAGTTTGCTTATGATACAACGCTAGGTAGGACAGTATGCTGTGAGGAGTACACAAAGAGTCTGCAAAGATATATTGATAGATTAAATGGCAGTAAGGTGGCAGATAGAGTATAATGTAAGGAACTGTGAGGTTATTCACTTTGATAGGAAGATTAGAAAATCAGACTTTTATTAAATGGTGAGAAACTTTTAAATGTTGGTGTTCAGAGAGATTTGGGTGCCCTCATGCAAGAAACACAGAAAGCTAGTATGCAGATACAGCAAGCAATAAGGTAGATAAATGGCATGCTGGCCTTATTGCAAGGGGGTTGGAGTATAAGAGTAAAAAGTCTTGCTACAATTGTACAGGGCCTTGGTGAGACCACACCTGGAGTACTGTGCACCATTTTGGTCTCCTTGTCCAAGGAAGGATATACTTGCCTTGGAGGCAGTGCAATGAAGGTTCGTTGGATTGATTCCTGGGATGAGAGGGCTGTCCTATGATGAGAGATTGCCTAGAATGGGCCTTTACTTTCTGCAGTTTAGAAGAATGAGAGGTGATCTCATTGAAAAATACAAGGGATTGACAGGGTAGTGGCTGAGAGGCTATTTCCCCTGGCTGGAGTGTCGGGAACTAGGGGGCATAGTCTCAGGATAAGGGGTAGGCCATTTAAGACTGAGATGAGGAAGAATTTCTTCACTCAGAGAGTTGTGAATCTTTGGAATTCTCAGACCTGGAGGGTTGTACATGCTGAGTCTTTATTCAATGCTGAGGTATATAGATATTTGGACTATAGGGGAATCAAGTGATTTGGAGATTGGGTGGGAAAGTGGAGTTGAGGATGAAAATCAGCCATGATCTTATTGAATGATGGAGCAGGCTCAAGATACCCGCCCTCCTATATGGCTCAGAGACATGGACTATGTACAGCAGGCACCTCAAAACACTGGAGAAGTACCACCAATGCTGCCTTCACAAGATCCTGCAAATCCATTGGCAGGATGGGCGCACCAATATCAGTGTTCTTACTCAGACCAATATCCCCAGCATCAAAGTACTGACCACGGTCGATCAGTTCCGTTGGACGGGCCACATTGTCTGCATGCCCAATACGAGACTCCCAAAACAAGCTCTCTACTCAGAGCTTCGGGCTGGGGCGATGATGTAGCCCTGTTTGAACCAGTCCGGACGTGGATTGGGTCTGTAATGGATCCGTTGGGAAGGATCATGGCCTGAATGTCATCGTGGAGCAGGCAGAGGATGTTGACGAACTTTTGGGGGAATCCGAAACGGAGGAGGACACTCCATAGATCCTCGCAGTTGACAGTGTCAAAGGCCATTGTAAGGTCAAAGAAGGCCATGTATAAGGGCTGGTGCTGTTCCCTACATTTTTCCTGCAGCTGTCGTGCTGCAAAAATCATGTCCCTTGTGCCCCACAGGATACGAAATCCGCACTGTGACTCCGGGAGGAGCTCCTCGGCCACAAGGAGAAGATGGTTGAGAAGGACTCTAGTGACAACTTTCCCAGTGGCTGATAGCAGGGAGATTCCTCTGTAGTTGCCGCAGTCGGACTTGTCCCCTTTTTTAAAGATGGCTACACTTGATCAGCTCCGCTGGGCAGGCCACATTTTCCACATGCCAGATACGAAACTCCCAAAGTAAGCGCTCTACTTGGAACTCCTTCACAGCAAACGATCCAAAGGTGGGCAGAAGAAACATTCCAGGACCCCCTCAAAGCCTCCCTGATAAAGTGCAACATCCCCACCGGCATCTGGGAGACCCTGGCCAAAGACCGCCCTAAGTGGAGGAAGTGCATCCTGGAGGGCGCTGAGCACCTCGAGTCTCATCGCCGAGAGCATGCAGAAATCAAGCGCAGGCAGCGGAAAGAGCGTGCGGCAAACCAGTCCCACCCACCCTTTCCCTCGACGACTATCTGTCCCACCTGTGACAGGGACTGTGGCTCTTGTATTGGACTGTTCAGCCACCTAAGGACTCATTCTAAGAGTGGAAGCAAGTCTTCCTCGATTCCGAGGGACTGCCTATGATGATGATTCAGAGCTTCAACATGGGAAGCAGGCCCCAGGTGGGCAGAGGAAACGCTTCAAGGACAATCTCAAAGCCTCCTTGAAAAAGTGCAATATTCCCACCAACACCTGGGAATCCCTGGCCCAAGGTCACTCAAAGTGGAGGAAAAGCATCCGGGAAGGCGCCAAACACCTTGAGTCTCTTTGCTGGGAACAAGCTGAAGCCAAACGTAGACAGTGGAAGGAGCACACGGCATCCACCCGTTCCTTCAACTACCCTCTGCCCAACCTATGACAGAGACTGTAGATCCCGCATTGGACTCATCAGTCACCTGAGAACTCATTTTTAGTGTGGTAGCAAGTCATCCTCGACTCCGAGGGACTGCCTAAGAAGAAGTAGATTGAATGGCGGAGCAGGCTCACTGGGTCATATGGCTTACTCCTGCTCCTAATTCTTATGTTCTTATGTTCATATGAATTCCATCCCTAAACCTCTCCGCCTCTCTACACTCTTTCTTCCTTTAAGACGCTCCTTAAAACCTACCTCTTTGACCAAGCAGTAAAGGTGCCATATAAATACAAGTTTGTTGTTGTTGATGTTGTTGTAGCCACCTTTGCTAATTAAATTACAGTTTTGATTAACCTCATCCTTGTCCTAAATTGATCATAGATAAAGAAGTTCTAAGTGCTGCAAGGGTATCTGGCCCAAATATCTGTGATGATATTCTGCCATCACATATCCCCTACAAACTAACAGAATACAAGTTTTCCTCTATCAGAAGCTGTGCACAGCCTCCATATCTGCAGGAATGGGCACATCAATGGCCCAATTTTGGCCATGACTTGCATCAATTTTTTTGGAGTAAGTTGGTTTTTCTGATGTAAGTTTAAAAAAAAAACATTTTCCCCAATAAACTTGCTCCAGAGTAACTTAGTTAGGTATGATTTTTTTTAGTTCCTTTTTTTTCAAAGTGGGGCGTTCCCAGACACTTACGCCAGTTTTGGCCATTTATGCCACTTTGGCCAGCTAACACTTACACTAAATCGACTTAGGTCAGCGTACGTGGCCAGCTCTGAAAAACGTTGCGGGCAGTTAAGAAATCGTAAGTAAGTAAGGATCTGCACCCAAACACCAAGCGGCAAACATTCCAAATAAAAGTTAAAATAACTAAATAAAATTAAAGACCTCAGGTAAACAATTGATTAACAATAATATTTGAAGTAAATCCTACCTTGGGCCGGGGAAGGCAGCGGCCAGGTCTGTACAGGAGGCCATTCGGCGTGGGATAGGGGCGGCCGGCAAAGACGCATACGAAGGCTGGGGGGGTGGGGGGAACGGAGGGACGGAGAGGAAAGACTGGGCTCGGTGGCATCGGGGGATGGCATCGAGAGGGGGGCAGGGAGAGGAAAGGCTGGGCTCAGCGGCATCTCGGGTAGGGTTTTGGCAGCCTGGGCTGCACTCAGACGCGGGCGACCATTCAGCCACAGCTAGGGGCGGCAAACATTGGGTCCTGCTGCCAGCTTGCAGGATACGTTGCGAGGGCGAGTAGCATGCGCACAGACTCCACTGCGCATGCAACAGCTGCCGGCAGTGTTTTCAGCGCAGGGCTGTACCTCTGCCCCCCCCCCGCCACTCTACCATGGATGCCGCGCCAGGATCCGGGACACTCGACAGAGGGGCCAGGATACTAAGAACATTTTTTGGTGCCCTTTACAGCACACAAAGTCAGTGCATAAAGGGTCAGTGCGCCAAAAAAACAGGTTGGCCAAAATTGGGCCCAATAGAACTCAAAACTTTGAAGAAGTCAGTAAAATCAAAGAATGCCTCTTTGGTTTTAAGTAGTTCCTGTGGGGCCACTGGCAAGTTGAAACAATGGAGGGAGCTCTTGAATGCAGCAGAATTGACTACAGAAATTAATTCACACTGCTGACTGTGACAAATGATCATCAGATATAAAAGTTGACAGTAATATAGAAACTGAGCTAAAGTTCACCATCACAGAACATAGTGGGGGTAATCTTCACCTAACCCGTCTGATGGGAATCTGATGTGATCAGATCGTCTGCCCATTTTACACGCCACCCACTGCAGCTGCAGCAGGAGATTGGCTGAAATCCTGGAGAAACTGCATAAAAGGCAATTTACATTTCTACAGAGTTTCTACTGATCTTCTGCCAAGATTGCAGCAGGAAGTCAGGATAGCCCTGCATAACTTCTTCCCTGTAGTGTATAAAAAAGTTCTATAGCAGGTTGCCATAAAAGAAACGTCCCTCCTGTTTGGCAATTTCCCTTTCTTCAACTCATTTTGAAAGATGTGTAGTAACAGGACTCCCCATTCTCAGCCAAGAAAATCCAAGACGCAATAAAAAAAGAACCCAAATTCCTGGAGTTCCGCTTTGCCAGCACAAGTTTGACAGAGTAGAAATCCCAACCCCGAACACACACAGGCACCTACCGATATCCTCAGGGTAGGATCATTTGCATGGTGGGGTCAGACCACCAGCACCTGCAAAACTTCATCAGTGGCACTTAACCCAAAGGACGGCAGGAAAATTGGAGCGACGCTCATGCAGTGGCATTGTGCTACCACTAGATATCTCTAGCATACTTTGCAAAAGCTCTCCTGGATTGTAATGTATTTAGCATCATCTAGTGGCAGAAAGTGGTACTGTGCTTTAATCTTCCAAAAATAAATCTTATTTAAGATATATTTCTGTCAAACTGACTCAGCTTTTGACGGATCCAATTACAAACTAATTAAAGATTTCAAACAGAGAACAAATAATATTTAGAAAATGATAGTTTCAGATATAAATCTTCAGTATTCCCAAATTTTGATTTGATTGCTTTCTAAAACTGATTTGTTTGAACATTGCTCATGGTCACAGTGGGTCGTCCACACATTCCCAAAGTCTACTTTTGCAATAACGATTCAATCATTTATCACATAAGAGAAAGGTCTAGACATGTTTCAAATGAATGTTGCTGTTTATAGCTGCAGGCTGGTACCTTATCTTGTGATCAGGATAACATCAGAGGTCTGACTCCTGAACAGGCTGGTAATTAAAACATCAGTGCAGGTGTACATAGATGGTAGACACTGTGATATTACTGGTCTGGGAAACGACTGACCATACCTGCTGGGCTCACACCTTATGCATTGTCTTTGAAAGAAAAACACAGAAGCATTGGCAGGTGTGGTATTCACTGAATCTTCAGATGTACTTTTTTACACTTTTAACTATACCATTTTTGACCTATCTCCATATTCACTCATGCTAATTATTATATTATTTTAGTAACCGACATGTGCAGTCACTTTAATTTTTAACTGAACTATTACCAAGAACTCTTTTAGGTCACTGCAGAGGATCTGAAGATAATAAATCTACTTCACAACATATTCATAGCGTACCCAGAGGGGACCCTTTTGGGACCATTTGTCTCTTGTTCATTATCTTGTCTGGATTATGCAGTGGTCTAGTTCATGCTCAATGGGTTTCAAACAGCTTTTGAGATCAGAAGTCTTCCACTTTTCACCTGGCATATTTTTGTCTTCAAATTATATCTAAATGTTTCCATCACATTATCTACTTCTCAAAAACCTTTTGAAGTGTTGGAGCTAATCTAATATGTTATTCCTATTATTGCAAATTCTCCCATATAAGCAGATAATATTAAAGAAGAAATGAAACCATTATTTTCACAGTAGAGAGATCTATAAAATGCATACTTGTATGTATGTGTGTGTGTATGTGTGTGTGTCGCTCCTATATATATTTATATTTATATATATGGAATAAATATTAAAGTGGAGGCTCTATTACTTTCACTTCAATTATCCAGCTTCCTGATTATCCACCACAAGTTCCAGGTGACAAATCCTTGTACAAGGTATCACCTCATTGCACAACTGACAAATATTCCTTTTGGTGAATAAAACTAAAGAATATTTCTTCCGTTATTTCTAATGGACTTATCTTCATTCCCGTGCCTGAGGAAATGATATACTGTAAGTGTAAGACAACATTTTGTGGATTCTTGATTAATTGGCAATTTCTTTCAATTATAATAAAAGTTCCATACTATTTTTAAGTAAATAATTCTTAAATCAACTAAGTATTATTATAATATCACAGGTCAAAGGTCAGACTCCTGTTATTTGTTATCCTCTGGATGCAGAAAATGATTGTAAGCTTGTGAAGTGCGCATGCATCACTAAATAGTGAGTTGAAGAAAGAATGAAAGAACTTGCATTTATATAGAACCTTAACACATCAATCAGCAAAACATCTGAAAGCACTTAACATATAACAAATTACATTGTGCAGTTACTGACATTATGTGAATAAAAGTAGAAGTAATTTTGCACACTGCAAGATCCCACAAACAACAATGTGATGAATGACCTGTTCATTTATTTTTGTTGCTGTTGGTTGAGGGGGAATGTTAATCAGGGCACTATGGGACTGTAGAATGGAGGATTTCAGTTAACAATTTGCAGAATGAATTAGACCACTTATGCAATTTGGCAAACAAATAGCAAATTAAATTAAATATTGGCCCTGAAATTTCTGTCGGCGGCGTAGCCAAAGAGTACACTGCCAACCTCCGAAAGAAATCTGTATTTATCTGGTGCGAGGACCCCTTCAAAAACTTGCATTGTTTCGCTGCAGAGTTGAGCACAGCATAGTGGCCCACAGATCCGAGGGGCCCACCATGTGCATAAGCGTACCTGGGATCACGTGGGGTGCTGCTCCAATTAAGAAAAAGAAATCTTTGATGGCCATTCATTATTATTTAGTCTCATTCACCCCAGGTACATTAATTAATAAATCAATCTCGCATTCTTGGTAGATTGTTTTCACATTTTGCCTATTTATCTCCGCGAGCTGCGTTGGGATCAGAAAATAGTTAGGTGGGTATAGATATTTATTTTGAAGATTTTTTATCATGGCGGGTGTATATTTCAAACTGCGGCATATCCCGCCTTCCTGCACCAGTTTGCACCAGCCATAAAATTTTCCTGCGTAATTGCTGAGCAGTTGGTGGGTAATTAGCCCAACTCTGCGCCAGCAATAAGGATTTCACAGTCGCAGTGGATGATCTGTCAAGTTGGAACTTGACAGATCGTGAGATTGAGATTTAGCGCATGTGGAAATCCTGAACTTGCGGTTAATTTCAAAGGCATACTCTGAGTGTACACTGTCATACCGAGTGCAAATACTGCTCCATTGACACATGTAAATAAGTGCTTATTGGGGAAGGGAAAATGAGTGACATAGATATAAAATGAATAGAATTAGCACAGACAGACTTAGGGACCTGGGAGAGTTGTCATTTTAAATGTCAAGACAATGTAGAGAAGCAATTAAAAAAGCATAGGCAGATGGTGAAGTAAAGCTCTACAAAGATTTTGCTAAGGCTTTATAATGAACTGGACAAACATCACTTTGAGTACTGGTCACCACACTTCGAAAGGAACAAATATACTTTGATTAGGTGCAGAAAACAATGTCAGAAATCCTAAGCATAAAGGGGATGACATATGAGGAATGATTAGAGAAGCTTAAGTTCTAAAGTCTAGAGAAAAGAAGGTTAAAGGAACCAAGTCTCTACGTACATATGTAAAGTGTTAAATGGTGTAGATAAGGTAAATTAAAAATATTACTTCAAGATACAGCAGGCCAGCAGGACAAGGACAAAAATATAAATGCGTGAAAAATAATTTTGAATGGATACTTGAGGAAAAAATCTTTAGTCAAAGAGTGATAAACGTTTCAAATAATTTTGTAGTTAAGTGATAGAACCAAATATATTAGGATAGTTCTAATTGTAGCTGGGAGGTAGGCTGGATGAGCTGGAGTACTAGAGAGATGAGCTTTGATGGACCAAATTACCTTTCATTGTCCTTGCCTTTTTAATGTTTTATATAATTTTTTTGTTTTTATCACTGCATTAAAAAACTCAGTGTCCCTGGAGTAGAGAGGTAAAAAACCTTCTAAAATTCCTGTTCCTAATTACTATCCAGTGACCATACTCCTGGAAAGTAAATGCATGGATACCAGGTAAGCGCAGGATTGGATTTGGCTGTGATGTCCTCCATTATTAGATAACCAGATGAAGAATGGGGACTTGGGTGAGGTACAGCAACTGCAGAGGAAGAGGAAAAATATTGCAGAAAAAAAATCTGGAAACCAAAGATGAATTAGGTGATGATGAAAAGCATATAATCAAACATCTAAAAGCCTGAACAATGTGGAGTTTTCTGTAGTTTAAAATTCAAACCGTGCAAATCTTATTTTCAAAATATCACCAATATTTACTTAGATTCCTCATGATCTGCAGCATTATAATTATATACTATATTTCGATTTTCAAAAGTCTTCGATAAGTTACTGCATAGTAGACTCATGACTAATGTCAGAGCATGTAGAGTCAGGGGACATGTAGCAGAGTGGATAGCAAGCTGGCTACAAAACAAAAAACAGAGTAGGAGTTAAAGGTAACTACTCAGACTGGCAAAAGGTGAGAAATGGTGTTCCACATGGATACCGGTGCTAGGACCACTGTTGTTCACAATTTACAAAAATGATTTGGATTCAGGAATCAGAAGTACAATTAAAAAATTTGCAGATGAAACTAAATTGAGATGTGTAGTTCAACAGGAAAGCTGAAGGAAAATTCAGCAAATTACAAGAAGACAGTAATAAGCAATAGAATGGGCATATAATTGGCAAATGGATTTCAATATAGATAAGTGTGAGGTGGTACCTTTTGGTAGGAAGAATAAGGATGCCACATACTGTTTGGATATTAAGTGTCTGAATGGGGTAGAGCAGCAGAGAAATCTGGGGGTACAGATACACACATCACTAAAAGTAGTAACACAGGTTAATAAGACCATAAAAGAAAACAAGCACTAGGGTTCATTTCTGGAGGGATGGAATGGAAAAGCAGAGAAATTATGTTACACTTGTATAGAACCTTGGTTAGACCACACGAGGGCCCCAATTTTCCCCAATCAAAAATAATGGCGTACACTTACCTGTATGTACATTTCTTGGAGCACTGTCAGCGCCAGGGAAAAAAATCGCTAGTTTCCGGCAAAGGAAACCCAACTGTCACTTCGGTGCTACCCAAGTCCATCTCGGGGGGGTGGTGCTCACAGTGTGTGCCTAAAAAGCACTGCACATACACTGAAAGAAAAAAAAACCTTCGGCCTGGGGGACTTGGAGGAAGAAAACCCACTTTACGCACTATCTGACACTGACTGGTTTCTCCCATCGGGAGATGAGCAAATTAATTAATTCATTACCAATCATTGAAACCGAAAAGTGTAAAATACAAATCAATATACATGGTTTTTAGCGCGATAATTGTGTGACAATGGCATGACTACCGAAGGTAGCGAGGAATTTGATAAGGTGCTACATTAAGTTGATAGAAAACAGCTACGGAGGCCCTTCGGCCAGGGATAGGAGCGGGCCAGCACCGATTTCTTTAAGTGTAGGTAAGGCTTTCTCCTACGGTGTTGCTTGTGTCTGTGCACGGATTCAAAAAAAATTGTTCTTGGGGAAAGTTGGACTTATGGCCAGAAAGGGTACGTAAACTGCTTTTTAACATGGCGCCAAACATTCTGGCATTGGTAGTCGACGGCAGCGCCCCAACATTGGGGAAGCTGTTAACTAACCTTCAGCGCCAGAAAAATCGCTGGGCGCCAAAAAATCAGCTCCCAGTGCTGGGCAAAATAGAGGCCTAGGAGTATTGTGAACAGTTCTGATTTCCATATTATAAAAATAATATAGAGGCACTAGTGAGGGTGCAGAAAAATTCACAAGGATGGTACCAGAAATTGAGAGGTTATAAGTATCAGGAAATACTGAACAGGCTAGGGCTCTTTTCTCTGAAAAAGAGACGGCTGAGGGGTGACATGATAGAGGTCTTTAAGATGATGAAAGGGTTTGATAGGGTAGGTATAGAGAAAATGTTTCCACTTGTGGGGGTGTCCAAAACTGGACGTCGTAAATATAAGATAGTCACTTATAAATCCAATCTGGAATACAGGAGAAACCTCTTTACCCAAAGAGTAATTAGAATGTGGAACACGGTACCACAAGGAATAGTTGAGGCAACTAGCATAGATGCATTTAAGGGGAAGCTAGATAAACACATGAGGAGAAATGGATAGAAGTATATGCTGATAAGATTAGATGAAGAGGGGTGGGAGGATGATTGTGTAGAGCATAAACAGCGGCATAGACAAGTTGGGCCAAATGGCCTGTTTCTGCGCTGTAGACTCTATCAATGTAACTATATAATTCATTTTACACAAAACAACATACTCAGAATTTATAAAAATTCAAAAAGATTTTAAATTACTTCAATTGTGCATTTTTAAAACCAAGAATGTCCAACATTGTATAGTATAAGCCGCACTGTTACTGGACTAGTAACCCAGAGGCCTGGACTAATGATCCAGAGCCATGAGTTCAAATCGTACCATGGCAGCAGGGGAATTTAAAGTCAGTTAATTAAATAAATCTGGAATAAACAGCTAGTATCAGTAATGGTGATCATGAAACTATCGAATTGTCGTAAAAACCCCTCTGGTTCACTAATATCCTTTAGGGAAGGAAATTGGCTGCCATTTGCTGGTCTGGTCTATATGTGACTCCAAACCCACAACAGTGTGGTTGGCTCTTAACTGCCCTCTGAAATGGCCAAGCAAGCCATTCAGTTGTACGCAACCACTACAAAAAACAATAAGAGTAAAACCGGACAAACCACCCGGCATTGAACTCGGCACCAGCTTCGGACACAATAACGGCACACCGAGCCCAGTCAACCCTGCAAAGTCCTCCTCACCAACACCTGAGGACTTGTGCCAACATTGGGAGAGCTGTCCTACAGACTAGGCCAGCAACAGCTCGACATAGTCATACTCACAGATCCATACTTTTCAACCAATGTCTCAGATTCCTCCATCACCATCCGTGGGTATGTCCTGTCCCACCGGCAGACAGACATACCAGAGATGGTGACACAGTGGTATACAGTCAGGAGGGATTGGCTCTGGGAGTCCTCAACATTAACTCTGGACTCCATGAAGTCTCATGGCTTCAGGTCAAGCACAGGCAATGAAAACGCCTGCTGATTACCACCTACCGCCCTCCCTCAACTGATGAAACAGTACTCTTCCATATTGAACACAACTTGGAAGCGGCACTGAGAGTAGCAATGGCACAGAATGTACTCTGGGTGGGGGACTTCAATGTCCATCACCAAGAGTGGCTTGGTAGCACCACTACTGATCGAGCTGGCCGAGACCTGAAGTACATAGCTGCCAGACTAGGACAGCAGCAGGTGGTGAGAGAACCAACACGAGGGAAAAATCTACTTGACCTCGTCCTCACCAACCTACAAATGCATATGTCCATGATAGTATTGATAGCAGTGACCATCGCAGTCTTTATGGAGACAAAATCCTGTCTTCATACTGACGATACTGGACACAAGGCTACAAAATAGACACCAAGGAGGTTTGTCAGTGCTAAATGGTATATACTTGAATGCAAGGAGTCTAGAGAATAAGGCTGATAAGCTGAGGACACAGATAGACACGTGGGAGTATGATATTATAGCTATTAGTGAGACATGGCTGAAAGAAGGGCCAGTATGGCAGCTCACCATTCCTGGTTACAGGATTTTCAGACGGGATAGAGAGTGGGGTAAAAAAGGATGGGGGTCACAGTATTGATTAAAGAGACAATTACAGCTGTGAGGAGGGATGATATGTTCGAAGGATCATCAAATGAGGCCATAATGGGTTGAACTGAAGAACAAACAAGGGGAAAATCACACTGCTGCAAGTGTACTATAGACCCCCAAACAGTCAGAGAGAGATAGAAGAGCAAATATGTTGGCAAATTTCTGAGAAGTGCAAAAACAATAGGGCAGCAATAGTAGGGGATTTCAACTACCCTAATATTAACTGAGATAAAATTAGTGTGAAAGGTATAGAGGGAGCAGAATTCTTAAAATGCATTAAGGTGAACGTTTTTAGCCGGTATGTAGCAAGCCCAAAAAGAGAGGGGGTGGTTATGGACTTATTTTTAGGGAATGAAGCTAGGCAGGTGGAAGGGCATTTTGGTGGTAGTGATCATAATTCAGTTAGATTTAGGGTAGTTATGGAAAAGAGCAAAGATAGACCAGGAATAAAAATTCTCAATTGTGGAAAAGCTAAATTTACTAAGCTGAGATGTGATTTAGCCAAAGTGGACTAGAAACAGTTACTTGAAGGTAAACCAGTGTCAGAGCAGTGGAAGGCATTCAAGGAGGAGATCTTGAGGGTTCAGAGCATTTATGTTCCCTCAGTGGTAGGAAAATTATTGGAATGTCAAGGGTCATCCAGGGTAGGATAAAGAAAAAAAGGGAAGCTTATGACATTCTGAGAGCTCAATACTGCAGAAACCCGAGAGGTGTATAGAAAGTTCAGGGGTAAAATTAACAAGGAAATTAGGAAAGCAAAGCGAGGGCATGAGAAAATATTGGCAAGTAAAATCAAGGAAAACCCAAAGATGTTTTATAAATACATTAACAGCAAGAGGATAACTCAAGAAAGAATAGAGTCTATTAGGAACCATAAAGGTAACCTGTGTGTGGAGGCGGAAGATGTAGGTATGGTTCTCAATGAATACTTTGAGTCTGTTTCCACAAAAAGAGAAGGATGATGTAGACATTGCAATCAGGGAGGTGAAGTGTGAAATATTAGATGAAATAAACATAGTGAGAGAGGAAGTATTACAGGGTTTAGCATCTTTGAAAGTGGATAAATCCCCAGGCTGCTAATAGAAACAAGAGGGGAAATAACAGATGCTCTGACCATCATTTTCCAACCCTCTCTGGTTACAGGTGTAGTGCCGGAGGACTGAAGGACTGCTAACGTTGTACCATTATTTAAAAAGGGAGAAAGGGATAGACCAAATAATTACAGACCAGTCAATCTAACCTTGGTGGTAGAAAAATTATTGGAAACAGTTCTGAGAGACAGGATAAATCTATATTTAGAAAGACACAGATTAATCAAGAACAGTCAGCATGGATTTGTTAAGGGAAGGTCGTGTCTGACAAACTTGATTGAATTTTTTGAGGAGGTAACAAGGAGGGTCGATGAGGGTAGTGTATACGATGCAGTGTATATGGATTTTAGTAAGGCTTTTGATAAGGTCCCACATGGCAGACTGGTGAAGAAAGTAAAAGCCCATGGGATCCAGGGCAAAGTGGCAAGTTGGATCCAAAATTGACTCAGAGGCAGGAAGCAAAGGGTAATGGTCGATGGGTGTTTTTGTGACTGGACGGCTGTTTCCAGTGGGGTTCCGCAGGGCTCAGTACTAGATCCCTTGCTTTTTGTGGTATACATCAATGATTTAGACTTGACTGTAGGGGGTATGATTAAGAAATTTTCAGATGATACAAATATTGGCCGTGTGATTGATAATGAAGAAGAAAGCTGTAGACTGCAGGAAGATATCAATGGAATGGTCAGGTGGGCAGAACAGTGTCAAATGTAATTCAATCCAGACAAGTCTGAGGTAATGCGTTTGTGGAGAGCTGACACGGCAGGGGAATACACAATAAATGGCAGGATACTGAGAAGTGTAGAGGAATAGAGGAACTTTGGGATGCATGTCCACAGGTCCCTGAAGGTAGCAAGTCAGGTAGATAAGGTGGTTAAAAAGGCATACAGAATATTTGCCTTTATTGGCTGAGGAATAGAATATAAGTGCAGGGAGGTTATGCTTGAACTGTATAAAAAAACTAGTTAGCCACAGCTAGAGAACTGCGTACAGTTCTGGTCACCACATTACAAGAAAGATGTGATTGCACGAGAGATGGTACAGAAGAGATTTACGAGGATGTTGCCTAGACTGGAGAATTTTAGCTATGAGGAAAGAATAGATAGGCTTGAGTTGTTTTCTTTGGATCAGAAGAGGCTAAGGGGAAATGTAATTGAGGTGTATAAAATTATGAGGGGCCTAGATAGAATGGATAGGAAGGACCTATTCTCGTTAGCAGCGGGGTCAATAACCAGGGGGCATAGATTAAAAGTAAGTGGTAGGAGGTTTCGAGGGGATTTGAGGAGAAATTATTTTCACCCAGAGGTTGGTGGGATTTGGAACTCACTGCCTGAAAGGATGGTAGAAGCCAAAACCCTCATAGCATTTAAAAAGTACTTGGATGTGCACTTGAAGTGCTGTAACCTACAATGCTATGAACCAAGAGCTGGAAAGTGGGATTAGGCTGAATAGCTCTTTGTCAGCTGACACGGATACGACGGGCCAAATGGCCTCCATTTGTGCTGCAAATTACTATGATTCTATAATTCTATGTTGTGTGGCAATACCACCGTACTAAATGGGATACATTCAGAACAGATCTAGCAATTCAAAACTGGACATCCATGAGGCACTGTGGGCCATCAGCAGCAACAGAATTGTATTCCATCACAATCTGTAACTTCATGGCCTGGCAGATCCTTCACTCTACCATTACCATAAAGCCAGGGGACCAACCCTGGTTCAATGAAGAATGTAGAAGAGCATGCAAAGAGCAGCACCAGCTGCACCTAAAATTGAGGTGTCTACCTGGGGAAGTTGCAACACAGGACTACATGCTAAACCACGGAATCAGCATGCTATAGACGATGCAGTCAACGGATCAGATCAACACTCTACAGTACTGCTACATCCAGTCGTGAAAGATGGTGGATAATTAAACAACTAATTGGAGGAGGAGGAGGCTCCATGAATATTCCCATCCTCAATGATGGCTGAGCCCAGCACACGAGTGCAAAAGACGCAGCTGAAGCATTTGCAACCATCTTCAGCCAGAAATGTCGAATGGATGATCCATATCGGCATCCTCCTGAGGTCCCCACCATCACAGAAGCCAATCTTCAGTCAATTCCATTCACTCCACATGATATCAAGAAACAGCTGAGCGCACTAGATACAGCAAAGGCTATGGGCCCCGACAACATCTTGGCTGTTGTGCTGAAAACTGCTACGACACTAGCATCTAACCAACAATGTGGCAAACTGCCGAGCTATTTCCTGGATAAAAGAGCTGAATTCCAGAGATGAGGTGAGAGTGACTGCCCTTGACATCAAGATAGCATTTGACCGAGTGTGGCACCAAGAAGCCCTAGTAAAACTGAAGTCAATGGGAATCAGGAAAACTCTCCACTGGCTGGAGTCATAACTAGTACAAAGGACGATGGTTGTAGTTGTTGGGGGTCAATCATCACAGCCCCAGGACATTTCTATAGGAGTTCCTCAGGGCAGTGTCCTAGGCCCAACCAGCTTCAGCTGCTTCATCAATTACCTTCCCTCCATCATAAGTGGGGACGTTCGCTGATGATTGAACAGTATTCAGTTCCATTCGCAACTCCTCAGATAATGAAGCAGTCCATGCCCAAATGCAGCAAGACCTGGACGACATTCAGCCTTGGGCTCATAAGTGGCAAGTAACATTCACACCACACAAGTGCCAGGCAATGACTAGGGTTCAAGGGTTATGGAGAGTGGGCAGAGAAGTGGGGTTGAGGCCAAGATCAGATCAGGCATGATCTTATTGAATGGCGGAGCAGGCTTGAGGGGCTGAATGGCCTACTTCTGCTCTTATTTCTTATGTTCTTATCTCCAATAAGTGAGAGTCTAACCACCATCCCTTGACATTCAATGGCATTACCATCGTCGAATCCCCCTCCATCAACACCCTGGGGGTCACCATTGACCAAAAACATAAGTGGACCAGCCACATAAATACTGCTGCTACAAGAGCAGGTCAGAAGCTAGGTATCAATTATCGCCGTTCCTTCATTATCGCTGGGTCAAAATTCTGGTCAAATAGCACTGTGCGAGTACCTTCATAATGCGGTCTACAGCGGTTCAAGAAGGTGGCTCATCACTACCTTCTGAAGGGCAATTAGGAATTGGCAATAAATGCTGGCCTTGCCAGAGATGCCCACATCCCAGGAACAAATTAAAAAAACACAAGTACAATGCAAGTGTACACTCTTTATTGTCTATGTTCTAGTGAAAATGTACACCTTCTGTATATTTAAAACAAGTTACATATGCACAGAACGCAAGACAATACTAACTTTCATAATCCTAAATAAGAATTATAGCAAAAATGGAATATAAATAAAGGAAATCAAACTAGAAATGATAAAATCAGCCAATTGCCAAGCCATTCAATGTTACCAGAGAAAACATATAGTGAAAGAAAAGTTTAAAAGGAAGGTTTTTGCTGAAGTTTTACATATTTGGATACTAATTTTCTCCACTGTAAGTTTTCTCTTTTTAATATATTTAATTAGTGTTGGAGATTTATTCATTTAACAGCTTTCACTGACGAGAACAGCCATTGTTTACCCCACTTTGAAACTTGATGATCTGGGAATCAGTAGCTGTAGGTCTGAGGACATGAGTTGCCTGTTGTCAACTCATTTCTCTTCTCTCAGCAGGTTTGTCACAAGTAGATCTCTATTCGCAATGAAGCCTGCTGCTAAAAATGCCTATTTTTGGGCAGGAGAATAAGAATTATTGATTAGTAATGTGCTATTCTTTTGTCAAAATAATACTTTATTAAAGAAGAAAACTTTTTATCTAATCATCAAATTCCGAGGATAAGATTTAGGCATCTATATCCCCTCCCCTCCTGTCCAAAGGTGTGCTCAGCTGCAAATATTAAATCAATACTGAATAAGCACATTGCTATATTTAACCCAACCCCAAGGCATTCTACAACAAAAAAGTAATCCCTTACCCAACAATATGATTGGGACTCCCCCTCCTTACCCACTGCCCCACCACCCCTTCACATTTAAAAAAAGGAAGCCTCATATAGTTCCATAAAAAGTAAAACTCAACACGTGATTCAGAAGAAAAAAAACATGTACAATTCTGAAAGAGGCTCCACAGGCAATACCAGAAAACATAAAAAAAGCACCACACACAGTTCTGAAAACAATCTCACTTAGCATGCTTACTGCTCAATCAGGAAACTTAGGGCTAGAATTTCCACTTCATTTTCGGTGGTTTTCTCGGCAGTACTGCTGGTTTTCAGTGGAAAACCACCTGGCGAAAATTTCCACTCCAATTTTTAAAGAGTTCTGCCAGCATTTTCAAAATATTGCTGGGGAGTGGACCACCAACGTGCACCGCCGAAAAAAACGCTACCGTCCAAGTTTGGGTTCGCTGTTGACCCATAGGTAAGATCAAAAAAAACACCCACGAAAAGCAGCTGGAGCTGGGCAGTCAGTAAGTAGCCCAGCAAAGAAAGGTAAGTTAAAGGGTTTTTTTATAATTCTTTTAAAATGTTTTTACAATGATTAAACAGGGTCTTCAGAAGGTTTTCTGATTTTTTATTTTTTGTTTCTTGGAAAAAATATTTTTTGTGTTTTCCCCCCAACCGTAGCCTCAGTCTAAATTTGAGTAATTACCGCCCATTTTGGTTAAGAACTGCCCAATTTGCCCAGGATCATGGTTAACCGTCGAGAATCTACGTGTAAAACCCATTTTCTCGCCGGGCAGTATTTTTTCCTTTTTTTATGCAATTTTTCGCCGGTGTTATTTGAAGAATCTTTGCAATCTTTTTGGGTGACAATCCGGCGATGGTGGGTTTTAGAAAATTCTAGCCCTTATTTAGAAACTAGGACACTGCCCCTAAAATCAGGGACACTGGTGATCCCAAAGCACAAGTTAACAGATAACACCAATAATGAGCCTTGTAATGTATAATTTATTTCTTTCCCAATTAATGCTAAGTCCTGCAGTACCAGACAACTTAATTATTTTTATTCTTATATGAGTGAAATTTATATATACTGTTAAAGTCTAATAGTTATCCCTATCTCAAAATAACAAACAATGTATCAAAGGGTAAAGTAATTGAACACCAAGAAGGTAAAGTAAGGTCATAATCTTTGGCAAAGCAGAGTAACTGGGATCATGGGAGAAGGATCATTTTTTGACAACCTTATACAAGGCATGTAGGGATGATTGGTTCATTTTAATTATTCCTAGCTTCACATTTTATTCTTTGGTGACACGCCTTATTGAGAGATGATTTACTTGTCAGGCTAACGAGAGCTTCTCTCCTCACCTATTATTAGCTTAAATAAGCACTAATCATTGGAAACAAATACAAAAACATTGAAAACACCCCGGGCAGTGTTTGGTGTAACATAATCTTCTCTGAACATGGCAAACAAACTGAGACTAATGCATCTGAAAAGAGAAAAATACAATTGCACATGAAAATATCAGTTTTATAAATAAAGGGATCTTGACACTACTTGACATTCATTCATTATTACCAAGTTCATGTTTCTTTTCTTCACTGAACATTATTATGGAATGCCTTTGGAAAATGAATGAAAAGCAGGCATTATAATAGTGCAAGTGGCTCGCACCTCTATTTAAGAAACCCCAGGTCAGCCAACAAAGCACCAGGCATTAAATTATATTTGACAGCAGCCACAGGCTATCACGAGCTAGAACCTTGACCCTCATCTTAAGTTCTTAATTTGGAAAAGGTGGTTCCTAGTTTTTCTGGTATTTTTGTATTTTTTAATACAAAAATGTAAATCTTGTACTTAACAAGACATCATTTAAAAACACATGTGGAAGATTCACAAGCAGGCTATCAGTATGGCTATCTAACAGTGTGTCTTCATTATTTTATGTAATTATGCTGGAGACTGCACCATGTAAACATATTTAAAATGGTACGTTATTACTTAGGAGTAGCTTGGCCATTTTGGAAACTGAATTGTACCATAATTAAATTAAATAAATACATATAAGGTGCAACAACCATAAAACTTTATCTTGTTGATTGAGAAATATGAAGACTTTTATGCACATCTTTTCCTGCAAAGTTTGTTATAATAGATTCCAATAAAGCAGTAGTCTCAACAATATCAGCATATAGCTATCACTACAGAAAATAAATTTGATTTTAATAATGGATACTAGAAAAAACATGATTTAGCTTATTTTTCAAAGTTCAACATATTTAGAATAATTATTAAAAATTGAAATAACATATGCACGAACCAAGACATAGAAAAACTGATATATGTATTATTGTTACTATGCAAAGCTTTCCAGACTATCATCATCATAGGCAGTCCCTCGGAACCGAGGAAGACTTGCTTCCACTCTAAAAATGAGTCCTTAGGTCGCTGAATAGTCCAATGTGAGAACCACAGTCCCTGTCACAGGTGAGACAGATGGTCGTTGAGAGAAAGGGTGGGTGGAACTGGTTTGCCGCACTCTCTTTCCGCTGCCTGCGCTTGATTTTTGCATGCTCTCGGCAATGAGACTCGAGGTGCTCAGCGCCCTCCTGGATGCACTTCCTCCACTTAGGGTGGTCTTTGGCTAGGGACTCCCAGGTGTCAGTGGGGATGTTGCACTTTATCAGGGCGGCTTTGAGGGTGCCCTTGTAACGTTTCCTCTGCCCACCTTTCGCTCGATTGCCGTGAAGGAGTTCCGAGTAGAGCGCTTGCTTTGGGAGTCTCGTGTCCGTCATGCAAACAGTGTGGCCTGCCCGGTAGAGCTAATCAAGTGTGGTCAGTGCTTCAGTGCTGAGGATGTTGGCCTGGTCGAGGACGCTAACGTTGGTGCGTTTGTCCTCCCAGGCAATTTGCAGGATCTTGCGGAGACATCGTTGGTGGTATTTCTCCAGCAACTTGAGGTGTCTACTGTACATGGTCCATGTCTCTGAGCCATACAGGAGGACAGGTATACTACAGCCCTGTAGCCCATGAGCTTGGTGGCAGATTTGAGGGCCTGGTCTTCGAACACTCTTTTCTTCAGGCGGCCAAAGGTTGCACTGGCATACTGGAGGCGGTGTTGAATCTCGCCGTCAATAAGAGACCGTTGATAAGAGGCTCCCAAGTTATGGGAAATGGTCCACTTTGTCCAGGGCCGCGCCGTGGATCTTGATGACTGGGGCAAGTGCTGTGCGATGACGACATTCCTGACTAATAGAATTGGTCAATAGAGAAGAAGAGAAAAATAAAACATGCATTGCTAAAGAGATTATTTCAGTTATTGGAAAAATAATAGCTAAGTTAAACTAGCAATAATGCCTGGTCAAAATTATCAGGTTCAATATTTTTATTTTAAACTGTTAAATCTGAACCTTTAGTAAAATGGGTAGAAGACATGTATTATGATTCAAGCTTCTCCAGATACTTATTCTTGTGCTCAACATAAAAGCTATCACAACCAAGCCCACGCTTTCTATGAACTAAAGTGAAACCTTGTGCGAAAAGTAATCTGGGATAGTGTGCTCTGGGCAAACAATGGATCTGTTTATTCTCTCTTGATTATATATTGGATTTCTTCTAAATGTTCACACCATTTCAGAAAACAATTACTATCAGTCATGCTAAACACTTTTGGAACACTAAATCACTAAACAGGTTTATTCACAGATAGACATTTATAGAAATAAGCAATAACAGTGAATTCTTGAAATCAAGTAACACTGTAACTTTGAAACAGTGCATGATAGATTTAAACAGACAAGACCATCAGTTGAATTCCTTTTACTATCTTTCTTCGTAGAATTTTCAAAAAATGTTTCTTGGAAGGGAAATAGCCACTCAATCCCTCCAGGTTACAGCCTTTCTCAGAATTACCTTTGGCACTTCTTCTCTCCACTTCCGTTAAGATTAGGGGCTCAATTTTCCTTAGCGATTTGTGCCATTTTTTTGGCGCATGCCGCTTTTTTTGGCGTAAGTTAAAAAATTAACGTTTCCCCAAGGAATGTGCACCAGTATAACTCAGTTAGTTATAGTTTCTTTGGGTTAGTTTTTTTTTGCGTCATAGAAACATAGAAACATAGGGCCCAAGTTTCCACATGATTTGCGCCTGATTTTTAGGAGCAACTGGTGGAGAACAGACTATCTTAGAAATCGCAATTCTCCACATTTTTTTTTCTGCAGTTCTAGTCAGGTAGAACAGTTCTACTTTGGAACAGAATTTTTTCTTCAACGCCTGATTTCAAAGTTTCCACAGTGAAAACGTACTCCAAACTAATTTAGAATGGAGCAAGTGAAGATTTTTGTAGAACTGAAAAAACCTGTTCTACACATTAAAAAATCAGGCGCAGGTTACAAATTAGGCGTCCAGAACAAGGTGGGGGGAAGGGAAGTCATTAAATTCTACAATAAATCCTTATTTATACTTCTACAAATATTATACAAATAAATCCAACCTGAATAAACATTTATAAGCAAAGAAAAGATTAAATAAACCATCTTCCTACCTGTGTGAAAGTGCTTCAGGCAGGGAGAATGCTGCAGTCAGCCTGAGGCGCCCGTTCATCCCGCGGGGGGGGGGAGGAGGCGCCCGTTCATCCCGCGGGGGGGGGAGGGGGCGCCCGTTCATTCCCGCGGGGGGGGGGAGGCGCCCGTTCTTCCCGCGGGGGGGGAGGAGGCGCCCGTTCTTCCCGCGGGGGGGAGGAGGCGCCCGTTCTTCCCGCGGAGGGGGGAGGAGGCGCCCGTTCTTCCCGCGGGGGGGGGGGAGGAGGCGCCCGTTCTTCCTGCAGGGGGGGGGGAGGCGCCCGTTCTTCCCGCGGGGGGGAGGAGGCGCCCGTTCTTCCCGCGGGGGAGGGGGGAAGGAGACAGTGAGAAGGCTGCAAGTGCTGATGTGCTGATGGCAATGTGCTTTTATTAAAAAATTTTCAAAAATTAAACAGCTACAAAGAACTATAAAAATGGCCGAGTGCCAATGTTTCCTTCACACTGAGCATGCGCGAACGCTCCAACGCGCACGCGCAGCGTTGCCGGCAGGAAAAAAACTAATTTAAATAGTACCCGCCCCCTCCCACTTACAAAATCGGCGCGCGTGCAGGCTCCGCCCCCCTGGGCGCCGCTGCAAAGCGCTCCAGAATCGCGCGTTTTTTTTTCCGGCGCCATTTTAGGCGCGAAAAACGGGCGCCCAGCTCGGAGGGGCGCCCGTTTTTTATCGTGTGGAAACTTGGGCCCATAGAAATTTACAACTCAGAAGGAGGCCATTCGTGTCCGCGCCGGCCGACAAAGAACCACACGACCCTTGGTCAGCAGCCCTAAAGGTTACATACAAACCCATGAACAATGACAGAAAGACAAAGAGCACCCAGCCTGACCAATCTGCCTCACCACAACTGCGATACCCTTTAGATTAAAACATTCCACACTCCACCCCAACCGGAGCCATGTGATCTCCTGGGAGAGGCAAAAACCAGATAAAAACCCAGGCCAATTTAGGGTGAAAAAATCTGGGATAATTCCTCTCCGACCCATCCAGGTGATCGAAACTAGTCCAGGAGATCACCCTGGCCATATTCGATTCCTTGCAGTACTTACCATTATATCTGCTCTGTCCAACAAAAGGCCATCCAGTCTAATCCCAATTACCAGCTCTAGGTCCATAACCCTGCAGGCTGCTGCGCTTTAAGTGCCCATCCAACCATCTCTTAAAAGTGGTGAGGGTTTCTGCATCCACCACTCTTCCAGGCAGCGAGTTCCAGATCCCCACAATCCTCTGCATAAAGAAACCCCCCCTCAAATCCCCTCTAAACCTTCCACCAACCACCTTAAAACTATGCCCCCTTGTAATAGATCCCTCCACCAATGGAAACAGACCTTTACTATCCACTATGTCCAGGCCCCTCAAAATTTTGTACTCCTCAATGAGGTCTCCTCTCAACCTCCTCTGTTCCAATGAGAACAAACCCAGCCTATCCAATCTGTCCTCATAACTAAGATTCGCCATTCCAGGCAGCATCCTAGTAAATCTCCTCATAGGGGGCGTAACCTGATATCTGAGCCAGTTTTTGTCAATTATGGAAGTTTGCCCCCCAAAAAATTCACCTAGGCCGGCGTAGATGACCACTCCCGAAAAACCTTCTGCTGAGTTAAGAAAAAGCAGCGCACATTGAAAAATAGGCACAGAAAGGTGCCATTGTTTTTCAGTGACGTTTTCGAGAGAGTCAAGGAGACTTAAATATGAATAATAAAGATTAATTTTTTTTAACCTTATAACACAGTAAATGGAAGTTTGATGGAACTCTGTAAGTTTTCATATTTTTTCAGCTCACATGCTACCACCAAACGTCTGCAAACAGGGCTGGGAGAGTCGAAGCGTCAGCCGACAGAATCGGTCCCACACTGGACACAGGGGCTCGGAGCTCAGCTGCAAAAGAAGCCCGGGTGGGGAGGTGGGGGGCTATGGAAAACATAAGGAAGGCATCACAAGACTGCACTATGCATCAAATGTAGCCCTGGTGGGTGGGAGGCTGTGGAAGGCAATCGGAAGACATCACAAAACTACACTACGCATCACATGTAGCCCGGGGGGCTGAGGTGGGTGGGTGGCGGTTCCCGATCACTGCGGCTGCTCAGATCTGGGTGTGGTCTATACAGGCCTGTGGGGAGAAAGAACAAAGAGCCTTGTCCTGTCTGCCTGCCATTTTGAGCTTCTTGCAAAGGTAAAATCTAAGCATGAGGGCAATACTGACAATGCCATACCTTGTGCAAGCATTATGGTGCTGCGGAGCAGATAATTGATTCGACGTCATCACATGGCGAACCTCAGAGCCCATCGGGCAATGGGAAGGAGGCCTTACCCATGTCAGGTGTATTGAGACAGGCATTCGTACCTGCACCTGAGTGATGCAAACTATGTAAGAAGGCTGCGTTTCCGCAAAGAAGTTATAACTGAGATCTGTGAGTTGGTCAAAGCAGATCTGCAACTTTTCAGCATCAGGAGGACTGCTTTGTCAGTTGAAATGAAGGTGCACTTTCATTCTATGCATCCAGATCATTCCAAGCTACAACTGGGGATGTGTGTGCCATTTCTCAACATGCAACACATGTCTGCATTCAGCAAGTGAATACTGCACTATACGCCTGGAGGAATGACTACATAAAGTTCCCCATGACTGCCCAGGCAATGTGTGACAGGGCTGTGGGCTTCTCCAGGATTGCTGGCTTCACAAAGGTACAGGACTGCATTGATTGTACCCATATCGCCTTGTGAGCACCTTTGGAGGATTCCGAGATGTACAGGAACGGAAAAGGCTTCCACTCCATTAATGTGCAGCTCGTGTGTGACGACATGCATCGCATCATGTGAGTTGATGCAAGATACCCTCGGAGCACCAAAGATGCGTTCATCCTATGCAGTATATCTGCCATGTTTCAGCAGCAGCCAGAAGGGCAGAGCTGGCTACTGGGAGATAAAGAGTGCGGCCTCGCCACCTGGCTCAAAGATGGGAGGAAAAGCAATGTGTGAGGAGGACACAAAAAATCTGCAAAAGGACATAGGCAGGCTAAGCGAGTAGACAAAAATTTGGCAGATGGAGTATAATGTTGGAAAGTGTCAGGTCATGCACTTTGGCAGAAAAACATCAAAGAGCAAGTTATTATTTAAATGGAGAAAGATTTCAAACTGCTGCAATACAGCGGGACCTGCGGGTACTTCTGCATGAAACACAAAAGGATAGTGTTATGTATTTAACCCTTGGCAACCTGTATCATACCACCACCAGAGGGCCTACCTGTTGTAGTCCCAAGGGATCCCAGCATCCCTTGGGAGCACTGTATATAAGCAGGCCACCCACGCGGTACCTACACTCTGGAGTCTAATTAGAAGAGCTAAGGTCACACTTTCTCATTGCTTGCACTACTCAGTTTCATCCTTTATTATGGGCGTAATAGATAGTATGCAGGTACAGCAAGTGATCAGGACGACCAATGGAATATTGGCCTTTTTTGCAAAGGGGATGGAGTATAAAAGCAGGGAAATCTTGCTACAGTTATACAGGGTATTGGTGAGGTCACACCTGGAATACTGCGTGCAGTTTTGGTTTCCATATTTATGAAAGGATACACTTGCTTTGGAGGCAGTTCAGAGAAGGTTCACTTGGTTGATTCCGGAGATGAGGGGGTTGACTTAGGAGGAAAGGTTGAGTAGGTTGGGCCTCTACTCACTGGAATTCAGAAGAATGAGAGGTGATCTTATTGAAACGTATAAGATTATAAGGGGGCTTGACAAGGTGGATGCAGGGAGGATGTTTCCGCTGATAGGGAGACTAGAACTAGAGGGCATAATCTTAGAATAAGGGGCCGTCCATTTGAAACTGAGATGAGGAGAAATTTCTTCTCTCAGAGGGTTGTAAATCTATGGAATTTGCTGTTTCAGAGAGCTGTGGAAGCTGGGACATTGACTAAATTTAAGACAGAAATAGACAATTTCTTAAACGATAAGGGAATAAGGGGTTATGGGGAGCGGGCAGTGAAGTTGACCTGAGTCTATGATCGGATCAGCCATGATCGTATTTGATAAGTTCATAATAAAGGATGAAACTGAGTACCGTGTACAATGAGCAACTGTGATCTTAGCTCCTTTAATAAGACTTCAGAGTGTAGGTAGCTCGTGGGTAGCCTGCTTATATACCATGCTCCCAAGGGATGCTGGATCCCTTGGGACTCCAACAGGTAGGCCCTCTGGTGGTAGTGTAATACAGGTTACAAGGGATTAAATATATAACATCACTCCCCCGTGAAGTCAATAGTACACTTATTTACAAGGTGAGATGATCTGGGGCTTTTCGCTCCCTTGTCTATCGTCTCGGTACAAATGTGGGTGTGGGTGAGTTGGTTAGTTCTTCACTGGGCTGTTGGGCAGCCGGCCTTGCCAGGCTGCTGGGGATGGTGAGTTCAGCTTCGTGGTCAACCATGATGTCAGTTTCCACTTGTGTATGTGTTGGAGGCGTTGGTGGTGTCTTCTTCGGGTTGTTCGTAGCTGCTGGTGAACCACAATTTGATTTGGTCCAAATGTTTTCTGCAGGTTAGTCCATTGGCCAATTTGACTTGAAACACCCTACTCCCCTCTTTGGCTATGACCGTGCCAGTGAGCCATTTGGGGCCATGTCCATAATTGAGCACAAACACAGGATCATTGACCTCAATATCGCGTGACAAATTTGCGCAGTCATGGTACACACTTTGTTGATGCCGCCTGCCCTCCACGTGATCATGGAGATCAGGGTGGACAAGAGAGAGCCTTGTTTTGAGTGACCTTTTCAAAAGCAGCTCGGCTGGGGGAACTCTGGTGAGTAAGTGGGGTCTGGTGCGGTAGCTGAGCAGCACTCGGGATAGCCGGGTCTGCAGGGAGCCTTCTGACATGCGTTTCAAGCTTTGCTTGATGGTCTGAACTGCCCGTTCTGCCTGGCCGTTGGATGCGGGTTTGAACGGGGCAGATATGACGTGCTTGATCCCATTGCAGGTCATGAATTCCTTGAATTCAGCACTGGTGAAACACGCCCCATTGTCACTGACTAGGACATCAGGCAGGCCATGCATGGCAAACATGGCTCGTAGGCTTTCAATAGTGGCCGTGGACGTGCTTACAGACATTACTGCACATTCAATCCATTTTGAGTAAGCATTCACGACAACCAAGAATATTTTGCATAGAAATGGGCCCACAGAGTCCACATGGATCCTCGACCATGGTTTGGCGGGTCACGACCACAAACTTAGCAGTGCCTCTCTGGGTGCATTGCTCATCTGAGAGCAAGTGTTGCACTGACGCACACATGATTCTAAATCTGAGTCGATGCCGGGCCACCACACATGGGATATGGCTATGGCTTTCATCATACAATGCCTGGGTGGGTGCTGTGCAGTTAACAAATGAACGTATCTCTGCCTTTCTTGGGCAAGCCCACGCAATTGCCCCACAACAGACAGTCCGCCTGCAGGGACATTTCGTCTTTGCGCCTGTGGAATGGCTTAATTGCCTCCTGCATTCTGCTGGGACACTGGACCAGCTCCCATGGAGGACACAGTTTTTTTTAGCAAGGACAGTAAAGGATCCTGGCTGGTCCAGGTCCTGATCTAGCGGGCCGTAACAGGGGACTTTTCGTTTTCAAATGCATCCATTACCATGAGCAAGTCCGCTGGATGTGCCATTTCCACCCCGGCAGTGAGCAATGGCAGCTGACTGAGAGCATCTGCACAGTTCTCTGTGTCCGGTCTGTGGCGGATTACATAGTTTAATGCTGACAGCGTGAGCGCCCATCTTTGGATGCAGGCAGAGGCATTGGTATTAATCCCTTTGCTCTCAGAGAACAGCGATATGAGCAGCTTGTGGTCAGTTTCAAGCTCAAACTTGAGGCCAAATAAGCACTGGTGTATTTTCTTTACCCCGTAAATGCACGCCAGAGCCTCTTTTTCAATCATGCTGTAGGCCCTTTCAGCCTTGGACAAACTCCTGGACGCATAAGCAACCGATTGCAAAATCCCCGATTCGTTAGCCCGGCCCCGTATGACGACGCATCGCAAGCTAGCACTAATCGTTTACAAGGGTCATACAGGACAAGCAATTTGTTTGAACACAACCGATTTTTGGCTTTCTTAAAGGCAGCCTCTTGTGAATTCCCCCATACCCAGTCGTCTCCCTTGCGCAGTAGCGCATGTAAGGGTTCTAACAGGGTGCTTAACCCAGGTAGGAAATTACCAAAATAGTTCAGGAGTCCCAGGAACGACCGCAGCTCCAGCACATTCTTGATGGCCTCCATCTTGGCGTCGGTGGGTCTGATGCCGTCTGTTGCATTCTTCTTCCCAAGAACTTGACCTCCTGCGCCAGGAAAACACATTTCGAGCATTTCAACCTGAGCCCCACGGGATCCAACCGACTAAGAATCTCTTCCAGATTCTTCAAAGTGCTCAATGATGTCCCGACATGTAACCAGTGTGTCGTCCTGGAAAATCATGATGCGAGGAACCGACTTTAGCAGGCTCTCTATGTTCCGCTGGAAGATTCCCGGGGCCGACCAAATCCCGAACGGGCATCTGTTATAGATGAACAGACCTTTGTGCGTGTTGACGCAGGTGAGGCCTTTCGAAGACTCCTGCGTCATGTAGGCCGAGGTCAGGTCCAGTTTGGTGAACGTCTTCCCTCCAGCCAGGGTCGCAAATAGGTCGTCTGCCTTGGATAGCGGGTACTTGTCCTGTAGCAAAAAACAGTTAATCGTTAATTTATAGTCCCCACAAATTCTGACCGTGCTGTCCTCTTTGAGTACCGGGACAATCGGACTAGCCCACTCGTTAAATTCCACCGGCGCGATGATGTCTTCTGCAGCCTGTCCAGCTCAATTTCCACTTTCTCACGCATCATATATGGTACCGCCCGTGCCTTGTGGTGGATGGGTTGTGTACTGGGAACTAAATGGATCTGCACTTTTGCCCCCGAAAATCTTTCAATGCCTTGCTCGAACAACGATGGAAACCTGCTCAGAACCTGGGCAATGAGGCATCGTCGACAGACGAAAGTGCTCGGATGTCGTCCCAGTTCCAGTGGATTTTTCCCAGCCAGCTTCTGCCAAACAATGTGGGGCCATCCTCAGGCACAATCCACAGCGGGAGTTCGTGTACTGCTCCATCATAGGAGACTTTGAGTTCTGCACTGCCAATTACAGGGATTAGTTCCTTGGTGTCAGTCCCTAGTTTGGTGTGAATGGGGCTGAGCTTGGGCCTGTGTGCCTTTTTGCCCCACAGCTTGCCTTTTTACTCATTATGGACTGACTCGCACCCGTGTCCAGTTCCAAAGATACTGGAATTCTGTTCAGTTCAACATTCAACATTATTGATGGACATTTCGTGGTGAATGTGTGTACCCCGTACACTTCTGCCTCCTCGGTACGAGTCTCCAATTCAGCCTGATCCACAGTGGATCGATCTTCCTCTGCAACATGGTGGTTTGCAAGATTTGCAGAGTTTGCAGCTCGCCTGCACATTCGCTGGAGGTGTCCCATTGTTCTGCAACCATTGCACATATAGTGCTTGAAGCGGCATTGATGGGGCCGACGAACACCTCCACAGTGCCAACAAGATGTTAACTGCCTTGCATTAACGATTGATGGCGGATTCTGGCTCATCTGAGGTCGGGCAGCAGCAGCCGGCGTGTACGTTCTGCCATGTATATTTCTGCTCGAAAACGACGTTACTTTGTGCACAGTACTGGCCAAAACTTCTTTACTCTATGAAATCTGTTGTCGCTGGTGGACATAAATGCCTGGGCTATCGTTATGGCTTTACTTAGATTCAGAGTTTCAACAGTCAACAGTTTGCAAAGGATTACCTCATGGCCAATGCCCAGTACAAAAAAGTCTCTAAGCATTTGTTCTAGGAATCCCTCAAATTCGCAGTGTCCTGCGAGATGCCTTAGTTCCGCGACATAGCTCGCCACTTCCTGGCCCTCCGACCGTTGACACGTGTAGAACCGATATCTCGCCATCAAAACGCTTTCCTTAGGATTTAGGTGCTCCCGGACCAGCGTACACAATTCTTCATAGGATTTAGCTGTTGGTTTTGCCGGAGCTGGGAGATTCTTCATGAGGCCATAGGTTGTTGCCCCACAGACAGTTAGGAGGATCGCCTTTCGTTTGGCAACATTCTCGTCCCCTTCCAGCTCGTTGGCCACAAAGTATTGGTCGACTCTCTCCACGAATGCCTCCCAATCATCCCCTTCTGAGAACATCTTCAGGATACCAACTGTTCTATGCATTTTTGCGCGGTTGTTTGTTACCTCGTCGCAAATTGATACGTTCATATTAAAGGATGAAACTGAGTACTGAGTACAATGAGCAAGTGTGACCTTATCTCCTTTAATAAGACTCCAGAGTGCAGGTAGCTCATGGGTGGCCTGCTTATATACCGTGCTCCCAAGGAATGCTGGGATCCCTTGGGACTCCAATAGGCAGGCCCTCTGGTGGTAGAGTAATACAGATTACAAGGGGTTAAATACATAACAGTATTGAATGGCAGAGCAGGCTTGAGCGGCCGTATGGCCTACTCTTGCTCCTATTTCTTATGTTCTCTCTGCACTCATTGCCGTCATCTGAACCACATCTGTTAGATCCTACACCTCAGGAGAGCGCGGTCGAGCTCTCCTTCCCCTCCTCACCCTGGGTGTGGCTCACGGTATCCCAGTGGGACCCACAGCCTCGGACAGTGGGGTCCTGGGTGCGCCTCGCTGCACCCGACTGGAATCCTCAGCCTCGGACGGGGGGATAGCATGGAATGTCCCACCAACACTCAAACCACTAGTCATAGAAGGGGCTGGCACCTCAATGGGCGGCACCTGCCCCTCCTCCAAAGTGAGTACAACAGTGGGGACGTCATCCATCCCCTCCCCCTCCCCTTCCCTCTCACCCCTATGCTCTTTGTCTGGAAGGTAGGATTGGAAGATCAGGCTCGTCCTCATCTGAATCTTCTTCTGCGTCATCAGGGTTGGCCTCAAGTTCTGCAAAATATAACAGAACAGGCAAATGGCTTGCAGCAGAGGAGGGAGCAGGATGGGTGGCATGAGTAGGCTCATTTGAAGGACCACGATGAATGATAGTACGTTGCATCAACTGAAGTGTAGCTGACGGAAACATCCCCATGAACCAAAGCATGACTTGCCTGCGCAATACTTAACATTTGGGAAAGCCAGACTGTGGAATTTACAGGACAAACCCTCTTCCTCGAGTGTGGGCCTAGCTGCTTGTGCAGTGGTGCTTGCTTTCCTCCATGCAGGGCCCAGCAAAGCAGTGACCCTGTCTTCCATGGGTTTCAGTGGGTGCTGATTTGCCGGGCCTCCTCCTTTTCAAGTTCTTTCTCATTTGTTGTGTGCCATTTTCCTCTGCAAAGATGAAGATATAACTTTTTAGAGAGGGTGTCTTTCTGCTGGGTGGGACATACAGATGTTCACATTTACAGCACCCATAGGAATCACGAATCATGCGCAGAAGAGGCAACATCGCTTTTACGGCACAGATAGTTAGCTCCACCCCCAGAGGCTACAGGATAGGCTGCGCAACGCCAATTTTGAAAAATAGAGCGGGAAAACTTGCCACATTTATTTTTGGCATAGTTATGGCCTAGAAAAATGGGCGTAACTCTGGCAATACGCCAAAAAACGGCTTCGGGCAAAATTGGGCCCTAGGTCACAATTGTAACAAACTGGTACATCAAAAGTGTCAGATTCTTACATGCATAAAAACCTTTTGGAATACAGAAGGGGCATTCTCTGCTATGACCTCAGCTTACATCAAGAACAAAAGAAAATACACACAGAGGCCTACCATTGCCTCACCACCTAGACCGGGATTTCCTTCCCTCTGCCCCCGCTGGAACTACCTCTAGCTGCTCCTTTCCCATCTGTCACATTCCAATGTCAGCAAGGGGATGAGTCCTAGTTTCCCAAATCATTTCCTTCTGACCTGCCCCACTTACCACCACTTCCCTGAGCTGCCATCTGGAAGAGGGTAGTAGGCCCTGAGTTCCACCAATGGAGGTAAAGAATCTTCTGGTTGCCTCCAAGTCGGGCCCAGAAATTACCTACTGAAGGCCTCAGTGGGTGCACTTTCTTTCCCTATAATGCTCCTTGTTGATTCTTCAGGTGCTGCAATAGTGACCCTACTCCACACCACTGGGATTTACCACCCTTACATTGGTGCAATCCCTCTTCATGGCAGGAATCCCACCGGAAGGCCACTCCTGCAGCCTCTACCCACTGACTTCGCAAACGTTGATAGGGTCGATAATGGAGTTGCACCGTAGTACAACTTCTGGAATTACTCCCCTGTGATTTGCCAGGCCATGGTCGCTAACCATACATTTACTTGATATAACCTCGAACTAGCCAGACTTCATTTATCACATTGGCACAGAGATTTAAACCATGAAGCCTTACTGCAGGTGACTGCAAGTTTTGAACACTCTGCTGCTTCTGTTCCTAACTGACAACAGGCTCCCAGTAAAATTCTGTGAGATAAAGGGCTCTATTGTCCTCCCAAATCAGGCAGTTTAGTTGTGAAAAGTGCTGAAAAATTAGGCAGCAGTTTCTGCCACCCGACCCAAATTTCCCTCCGCCCGCCTGAAGTGGATTGCCCACTCCAATCCTTACCCCTGCAGCTATGTATACACACCCAGGCACATCTACCTGCTGGATCTGCACCATCTGCTAGAAGCTGATCTGCAGACAATGCCACCACAGGGTCAATAATCAAGGCAGCCTGTTTTGAACTATTGTGTCTCAGAATCATTCTAAGCTACCACAGTGGGTATCAGCAACATCATTGAAACTACAGTGGTTCAATACGTTGAACAGTTTGGTGACGGATTGGGAAATCACCTTCATCAATTTCCCCAAAGAACATTGACAGAGGGCTTTTGCAAAGTTCAGGACGTTATTAATGGCATCAATGTGGCCATCTGAGTGCCAACACACAATGCCATAGCCTTTATTCCATCAATGTGTCAGTGCCCCTGATATTCTTTCTGAAATATCGTTTATTTTTAAACAGCTAAGTTTAAGTCTGAATACTTTGCATGTCTCAGTCAAGGTTTAACAGGGTGAGAGGAGACTCTTTGTGGTGTAAATACTTTATTCATCTACTTTTATCAGGGAAATGCTGATTAGATTTTCTGATGCTGCCACTGATGTTTAATTGTCTGTGACTCCGATCCCAACTCCCCAAAACCATGCCCCGATCTCTGACCCCCGGAACAATTTACCTGAGAAGCACAGCGATACTAGCAGTGGTCTGATCTTGTAGTCAGTCCTCTTATATAATGAGGTCCAATATCTGGGGAGCTTCAGGCTACACCATTCAGGTGCAGAGAATGTACCCTACGCTTTCCGAGCACCCTAAAATAGTCAGGCCCACTAATCTGGGCCAAAATACTTCCCTTAAAATAAATTTCTATGTTTTGTTAGTGATTAAATAGTACAGGGCAGATTTTTCTTCTGACTGTACTGGTGACATAACTTTAGCAGGTAGGAAAGAAAAAACACACACGCTCAAAGAACTGCTCCCATGGGATTAGGACCACTGCTCTTTTCGAGGAAAAACACCAACACAAACTGGTTGGGCCACACCACCTGATTCCATTTTGCAATTTTATGTAATTCTATGTAAAAAGTAGATGAGAGCCTCACACAGGCTAGACCAGGAGAGAAGAAAATTCTCTTGTTATTGTCAAAATAGAGCAACTGATATGTTTAGTACGGTCTCAATACTATAAACAGGGCAATAAGCCAAGCAAAGTCCTGTGGCCTAAGGCATCAATATGCCAGTAGAACCATCCCATCAATACACACCTATAATAGTGTCGTAACATTTAACCCCAAGGTGATCAACTAGGAATTTATGGAACTCTGTAAGAATCTATACAAATACAAATCTGCAACTTCAGCCAAAAGCATTTAAGAATATCTGGAAAATCTGCGACATCCCCAGTGATGGGAAAAGGTAGAGGTAGATTCTCTCAATACCCAAGAGAAAGTAAATCAAGTCATACAGGTCATTCAAAGTGGTGAAGTCCTGGAATCTGATTCCTGCTCAATGGAGTTAAACTAAAAGCTAGACGCAAAATTGGTCTCCTCCTGCATGAGATGCTCCAGAACACAAGTTGTATAGCATATTCCCGAGTACAAGCAGGAAGGTGAACATAGAAACATAGAAACATGGAAAATAGGTGCAGGAGTAGGTCATTCAACCCTTCGAGCCTGCACCACCATTCAATATGATCATGGCTGATCATGCAACTTCAGTACCCCATTCCTGCTTTCTCTCCATACCCCTTGATCCCTTTAGCCATAAGGGCCACATCTAACTTCCTTTTGAATATATCTAACGAACTAGCCTCAACAAATTTCTATGGTAGAGAATTTCACAGGTTCACAATTCTCTGAGTGAAGAAGTTTTTCCTCATCTCGGTCCTAAATGGCTTCCCCCTTATCCTTCGACTGTGACCCCTGGTTCTGGACTTCCTCAAAATCGGGAACATTCTTCCTGCATCTAACCTGTCCAGTCCCGTCAGAATTTTATATGATTCTATGAGATCCCCTCTCATTCTTCTAAATTCCAGTGAATATAAGCCTAGTTGATCCAGTCTTTCTTCATATGTCAGTCCTGCCATCCCAGCAATCAGTCTGATGAACCTTCGCTGCACTCCCTCAATAGCAAGAAAGTCCTTCCTCAGATTAGGAGACCAAAACTGTATACAATATTCAAGGTGTGGCCTCACCAAGGCCCTGTACAACTGCAGTAAGACCTCCCTGCTCCTATACTCAAATCCCCTAGCTATGAAGGCCAACATACCGTTTGCCTTCTTCACCACCTGCTGTACCTGCATGCCAACCTTCAATGACTGATGTACCAGGACACCCAGGCCTCATTGCACCTCCCCTTTTCCTAATCTGTCACCATTCAGATAATATTCTGCTTCCTGTTTTTGCCACCAAAGTGGATAACCTCACATTTATCAACATTATACCACATCTGCCATGCATTTGCCCACTCACCTAACCTGCCCAAGTCACCCTGCAGCCTCTTAGCATCCTCCTCACAGCTCACACTACCACCCAGCTTAGTGTCATCTGCAAACTTGGAGATATTACATTCAATTCCTTTGTCTAAATCATTAATGTATATTGTAAATAGCTGGGGTCCCAGCACTGAACCTTGCAGTAACCCACTAGTCACTGCCTGCCATTCTGAAAAGGACCTGTTTATTCCTACTCTTTGCTTCCTGTCTGCCAACCAGTTCTCTATCCATATCAATACCTTACCACCAATACCATGTGCCTTAATTTTGCACACTAATCTCTTGTGTGGGACCTTGTCAAAAGCCTTTTGAAAGTCCAAATACACCACATCCACTGGTTCTCCCTTGTCCACTCTACTAGTTACATCCTCAAAAAACTCTAGAAGATTTGTCAAGCATGATTTCCCTTTCATAAATCCATGCTGACTTGGACTGATCCTGTCACTGCTTTCCAAATGCGCTGCTATTACATCTTTAATAATTGATTCCAACTTTGTCCCCACTACCGATGTCGGGCTAACTGGTCTATAATTCCCTGTTTTCTCTCTCCCTCCTTTTTTAAAAAGTGGGGTTACCTTAGCTACACTCCAATCCATAGGAACTGATCCAGAGTTTATAGAATGTTGGAAAATGACCACCAATGCATCCACTATTTCTAGGACCACTTCCTTAAGTACTCTGGGATGCAGACTATCAGGCCCTGGGGATTAATCGGCCTTCAATCCCATCAATTTCCCTAACACAATTTCCTGACTAAAGAGGATTTCCTTCAGTTCCTCCTTCTCCCTAGAACCTCGGTCCCCTACTATTTTCGGAAGGTTATTCGTGTCTTCCTTAGTGAAGACAAAACCAAAGTATTTGTTCAATTGGTCTGCCATTTCCTTGTTCCCCATTATGAATTCACCTGATTCTGACTGCAAGGGACCTACATTAGTCTTCACTAATCTTTTTCTCTTCACATATCTATAGAAGCTTTTGCAGTCAGTTTTTGTGTTCCCTGCGAGCATCATCTCGTATTCTATTTTCCCCCTTCTAATTAAACCCTTAGTTCTCCTCTGCTGGATTCTAAATTTCTCCCAATCCTCAGGTTTGCTGCTTTTTCTGGCCAATTTATATGCCTCTTCCTTGGACTTACACTATCACTAATTTACCTTGTTAGCCACGGTTGAGCCACCTTCCCCTTTTTATTTTTATGCCATACAGGGATGTACAATTGTTGTAGTTCATCCATGGGATCTTTAAAGGTCTGCCATTGCCTCTCCACTGTCAACCCTTTAAGTATCATTTGCCAATCTATCCTAGCCAATTCACGTCTCATACCATCAAAGTTACCTTTCTTTATGTTCAGGACCCTAGTCTCTGAATTAACTGTGTTACTCTCCATCTTAATGATGAATTCTAACATATCATGGTCACTCTTCCCCAAGGGGCCTCGCACGACCAGATTGCTAATTAATCCTCTCTCATTACACAAAGATGGCCTGCTCTCTAGTTGGTTCCTTGACATATTGGTCGAGAAAACCATCCCTTATAGACTCCAGGAAATCCTCCTCCACAGTACTGTTACCAGTTTGGTTAGCCCAATCAATATGTAGATTAAAGTCACCCATGATAACTGCTGTACACTTATTTAACGCGTCCCTAATTTCCTGTTAGATGCCATCCCGAACCTCCCTACTACTGTTTGGTGGTCTGCCCTTTGGTGTTTCGCAGCTCTACCCATATAGATTCCACATCATCCAAGCTAATGTCCTTCCTTACTATTGTGTTAATCTCCTCTTTAACCAGTAATGCTACCCCACCTCCTTTTCATTTCTGTCTATCCTTCCTGAATATTGAATAGCCCTGGAAGGTGAGTTCCCAGCCTTGGTCAGCCTGGAGCCATGTATCTGTAATCCCAATTACATCATATCCGTTAACAGCTATCTGCGCAGTATTACGAATGCTCCTCGCATTGAAACTCAGAGCCTTCAAACTTATTTTTTAACACTCTTTGTGCGTTTAGAATTATGTTGTAATGTGGCCCTTTTTGATTTTTGCCCTTGATTTCTCTGCTCTCCACTCTTGTTTTTCTCCTTCCTACCTTTTGCTTCTGCCCCCTTTTTACTTACCTCTGCCTCCCTGCGTAAATTCCTATCCCCCTGCCATATTAGTTTAAACCCTCCCCAACAGCACTAGCAAACACACCGCCTAGGACATCGGTTCCGGTGCTGTCCAGGTGCAGACCGTCCGGTTTGTACTGGTCCCATCTCCTCCAGAACCGGTTCCAATGTCCCAGGAATTTGAATCCCTCCCCCTTGCACCATTCTTCAAGCCACTTATTCATCTGAACTATCCTGCTATTGCTACTCTGACTAGCACATGGCACTGGTAGCAATCCTGAGATTACTACCTTTGAGGTCCTACTTTTTAAATTAACTCCTAGCTCCCTAAATTCAGCTTGTAGGACCTCATCCCATTTTTTACCTATATCGTTGGTACCTATAAACTGGCTGTTCACCCTCCCCCTCCAGAATCCCCTGCAGCAGTTCCGAGACATCCTTCACCCTTGCACCAGGGAGGCAACATACCATCCCGGAGTCTCATTTGCGGCCGCAGAAACGTCTATCTATTCCCCTTACAATAGAATCCCCTATCACTATAGCTCTCCCTCTCTTTTTCTGCCCTCCTGTGCAGCAGGGCCACCCATGGTGCCATGAACTTCGCTGCTGCTGCCTTCCCCTGATGAGCCATTTCCCCCGACAGTACCCAAAACGGTATATCTGTTTGGAGGGAGATGACCGCAGGGGATCCCTGCACTACCATCAATCCGCTGCTCTTCCTGCTAGTCACCCATTCCCTATCTGCCTGTGTAACCTTTACCTGCAGTGTAAACGGCTCACTAAACATGCTATTCACGACATCCTCAGCATCACGAATGTTCCAGAGTGAATCCATGCGCAGCTCCAGTGCCGCAATGTGGTCTGTCAGGAGCTGCAACTGGACACACTTCCTGCACACAGGGACACTGGAAGCATCCTTGATTTTCCACAAAGCACAGGAGGAGCATGACATGGGTCTGGGCTCTCCTGCCATGACTTAACCCTTAGATTAACTTAATTTGGCAACCCTGCCAAAGGTTTCCTACTGATAAGAAAAGAAAAAGAAAAAAAAAGATAAAATACTCACCAATCCACCAGCCAATCACTTACCTGCTTGGCTGTGATGTCACATTTTGATTTCCTTTTACTTCTTTGTTTACCTTCTGCCCCTGCACTAGCTGGCTCCTCCGACTGCTTGAATTCCTGAACTCTCGGGCCTTTTATAGGCCTCTCGATCTCCCGCTCCTCCGACTGCCCGAACTCCCGAACTCTCGGGCCTTTTATAGGCCTCTCGATCTCCCACTCCTCCGACTGCCCAAACATTTCAGTTATCCAAGCCAACTTCTCAGGAATATTCTAAAGGACATGCTCTAATTGTCATAACTTCCAATCTCTAGACTGGGGAAAATATATCTCTGTAAAGTCCTGTCACCCTCAGTACTGATTCACACGAGACATGTAATGAAGTCAAGGTCACTCTGGACCTACACCTTTATTTCACAGCTCTGGAATGCTGCACTTGCCTGAGACCTGTCCTTATATACCTGTCTCTTGCAAGTGCACCCCTGGTGGTAAGGTATGCGGGTGGTTACAGGTCATATCTTATTACAGTCATGTGTAGCATGTTAGGATACAGTTATATATAATAATGTAAGATACATGACATCACCCTCCCCCAAGGTCTTATTGTCTTTATAGGTTCAGTCTCTCAGGTGGTCTACGCTCTCGCTTGGAGCGTCTGAGTTGTGGTTCAGTTGTTTGCCTTGGTGTCTGTTTTTCTTTGGGTGTGGTTGCTGGTATCTCGCCTGGGCTGTCTGTTTCGAATGGTGTGATTGTTGTTGACTCGCCTGGGCTGTCTGTTGGGATTGCCCTTTCCTCAGGTTGTTCCCTCTCTGTCCACCAGGTGTGGTGCGAGTTCCACATTGTAGTCTGCCTCTGGTTCCGTAGTGTTGCTGGTAAATCTGCTTTTGACTTGGTCTACATGCCTCCGGCAGGTTTTGCCATTGTTCATTTGTACTACCAGTAGCCTGTTTCCTTCCTTGCCCGTTACTGTCCCTGCAAGCCATTTGGGACCCCTGCCATAGTTTAGTACAAACACCTTGTCCCTTATCTCATTCCATCTCCCTCTCGAATTTCTGTTATGGTGCTCAGTCAGCTTACGGCGCTTTTCCTCAATGATTTCGTGCATGTCTGGGAGGATTAATGAGAGCCTTGTTTTTAAAGTCCTTTTCATCAACAGTTGCGCGGGGGGGGATCCCAGTCAGTGAGTGCGGACGAGATCTGTATGCCAGCAGCAGTCGCGACAGGCGACCCTGCAGCGTGGGACCTTGGATTTTAAGCATGCCTTGTTTAATGATTTGCACTGCTCTCTCCGCCTGGCCGTTGGAGGCCGGCTTGAACGGTGCCGTCTTGACGTGATTTATGCCGTAGTCAATTATAAAGTCTTGGAATTCTGCGCTGGTGAAGCACGGACCATTGTCACTGACCAATATGTCAGGAATTCCGTGCGTTGCAAACATGGTTGCGAGGCTCTCCACAGTGGTGGAGGTTGTGCTCGAGTTTAAAATGGTGCATTCGATTCACTTTGAAAATGCATCTACAACTACAAGGAACATTTTGCCCATGAATGGGCCTGCAGAGTCTACGTGCACCCACGACCACGGTTTGGTAGGCCAGGGCCAGGGGCTCAGTGGAGCCTCCCTGGGGGCATTGCTGAGTTGGGCACAAATGGTGCACCTTCGGACGCAGAGCTCCAAGTCCGCGTCAATACCAGGCCACCAGACGTGGGATCTGGCTATGGCCTTCATGAGAACGATCCCCGGGTGCTCGCGGTGGAGCTCCCGGACAAATGCCTCTCTGCCTCGCAGAGGCATGACTACTCGGCTGCCCCATATCAGGCAGTCTGCTTGTAGTAATAGCTCATGCATGCGCCTGTGAAAGGGTTTTAATTCCTCGGGGCAGGCATCACGAGCCTCTGCCCAGTCACCGGTTAGGACACATCTTTTTACTAAGGATAACGTGGGGTCGCTGGCCGTCCAGACCCTGATTTGGCGAGCCGTCATGGGTGAACCTGTGGACTCAAAGGCATTGATTGCCATGACTATCTCACAGTCCTGTTCGTCAGACCCTTCCATAGTCGCCAGGGGTAGCCTGCTGAGTGCGTCGGGCACAGTTGTCTGTGCCTGGTCTGTGCCTTATGGTATAGTCGTAGGACGCCAGCATGAGTGCCCACCATTGAATTCGTGCCGAGGCATTGGCGTTTATTGCCTTGCTCTCAGATAGGAGGGACGTGAGAGGCTTGTGGTCGGTTTCTAATGCGAACATGGCCCCAAAAAGGTATTGGTGTATCTTTTTGACACCGTACACGCACGCGAGCGCCTCCTTCTCTACCATTCCGTACCCGAGCTCCGCCCACGAAAGTGACCTGGAGGCATAAGCTATGGGTTGTAATTTGCCCGCACTATTGACATGTTGCAAAATGCACCCGACTCCATACGCTGACGCATCGCATTTGAGAACTAGCTTTTTACCTGGGTCAAAGAAAGTCAAAACACTGTTGGAACACAGAAGGTTGCGTGCCTTATTGAAGGCGCGTTCCTGGGCGTCCCCCCAAAATCAATACAGCCCTTCCTGAGTAGCACATGGAGAGGCTCCAGCAGCATGCTTAAGTTCTGCATAAAGTTCCCAAAGTAATTGAGTAGCCCGAGAAAGGCGCGCAGTTCTGAGACATTCCGGGGCCTGGGTGCCAGGCGAATTGCTTCTGTTTTGGACTCTGTTGGGCGGATTCCATCAGCGGCAATCCTTCTGCCCAAAAATTCAACCTCGGGTACAAGAAACAGGCACTTGGATTTCTTGACTCGTAGGCCTACCCGATCCAACCGCTTTAGTACTTCCTCCAAATTACGGAGATGGGAGTCGGTGTCCCTGCCCGTGATAAGTATGTCATCTTGAAATACAATCGTCTCCGGGATGGACTTGAGCAGACTCTCCATATTGCGCTGGAATATGGCAGCTGCCGACCTGATGCCGAATGGGCATCGATTGTACATGAAAAGGCCTCGATGTGTGTTGATGGTGGTGAGTAGCTTGGATTCCTCGGTCAATTCTTGCGTCATATATGCAGATGTGAGGTCTAATTTTGAGAAAAGTTTACCTCCAACCAATGTGGCAAATAAGTCCTACGCTCTGGGCAGCGGGTACTGGTCCTGCAGGGAGACTCTGTTTATGGTAGATTTGTAGTCCCCACAGATTCGTATGGATCCATCAGACTTCATGACTGGGACGATGGGACTTGCCCAGTCGCTAAATTCCACAGGTGATATAATGCCTTCCTGCAGAAGCCTGTCTAGTTCATGTTCAATCTTTTCCCTCATCACATAGGGTACAGCTCTGGCCTTGTGATGGACCGGTCTAGCATCCTGTGTGATGTAGATTTTGACTTTGGCCCCTTTGAAAGTGCCCACACCTGGCTGAAAGAGATGTTCAAATCGCTTTATAACTGTTGAGCAGGAGGTCCATTCCTCTAATGACATGGCATGGACATCATCCCATTTCCAGTTTAGTTTTGCCAGCCTGCTTCTCCCCAGCAGTGCTGGGGGGTCTCCGGGGACAATCCACAGGGGAAGTCGGTTCACTGTCCCTTTGTGTGTGACAGAGAGCATGGCGCTGCCGAGGACTGGTACGATTTATTTAGTATAGGTCCTTAGTTTGGTGTCGACCCTTGTGAGTTTTGGTCTGTCTCTTTTATGCGGCCACAGTTGTTCAAATTGTTGAGCGCCCATGAGAGATTGACTCGCTCCCGTATCCAGCTCCATGTTGACAGATATCCCGTTGAGTAGGACCCTCATCATTATAGGAGGCGTCCTGTTGTAGGAGCAGTGGCCATTGATCGTGTTGACCCGCTGTACATCGGTGTCCCGGGTACTGTCCCCACCATCTTCTGGTCCACTTTCCGACCCATCCGATTCATATACCAGCCGAGCTGCCGTTCTTTTGCACATGCGGGCCAAATGCCCTGTATATTCACAATTTCTGTAAACAGCCTGCTGAAATCGACATCCCCTTGATGAGTGCCCACTCCACACCTCCAGCACAGACCTGTTCCATTGTTCAAAGTGTTCCCAAAGAATGAGCTGATCTCTCTTGAGCTTCTCTCAGTTTGTAGTTGATTGTTCGCATTGTGGGTTGATGAGGTGTGAACGGCCGTTCCTGTGGCCCTTGATGGCTTCTGCCTGCTGTCGAGAGCCTGTTCTCCCGGTTTTGTCTGTGTGTGGGGGTAGCAGCTTGTTTCGTGCTGTGAACTTCTTGTTCCGATATTTCGTTAGTTGTCATACCTGCATTGTAAATCAACCTCGTTTCTTCTTCCCCTATCAAGAATGTCTGTGCAACCAGTGCTGCTGCCTCTAAGGTCAGGTTCTTGGTCTCTATGAGCTTTTGGAATGTGCCTGCATGGCCTATTCCTTCAATGAAAAAGTCTCTCAGCATTTCTCTCCTCAGTTCATCGGAGAACTCACATAAACTAGCCAACCTCCGAAGTTCCGCCACGAAGTCGGGTATGCTCTGGCCCACACAGCCTCTGTAGTTGTAGAACCTGTGTCTGGCCATGTGTAGGCTGCTCGCTGGCTTCAGGTGGTCTCTTACCAGTGTGCTCAATTCTTCAAACGACTTGCTTGCTGGTTTCTCGGGTGCCAACAGATCCTTCATTAAAGCGTATGTTTTCGAGCCACAGCTGGTCAAGAGATGGACTCTTCTCTTGTCTGCCTTATCGTCGCCTAACCAGTCTTTGGTTACAAAGCTTTGCTGGAGCCTTTCTATAAAGTCCTCCCAATTGTCTCCCGCATTGTACTTTTCATCTGATCCGTTGTTCGCCATTCTGTGAATTCTGTAATCCCGTAACTCGTCACCACTGTAAAGTCCTGTCCCCTCAGTACAGATTCACACGAGGCATGTAGTGAAGTCAAGGTCACTCTGGACCTGCACCTTTATTTCACAGCTCTGGAATGCTGCACTTGCCTGAGACCTGTCCTTATATACCTGTCTCTTGCAAGTGCACCCCTGGTGGTAAGGTATGCTGGTGGTTACAGGTCATATCTTATTACAGTCATGTATAGCATGTTAGGATACAGTTATATATAATAATGTAAGATACATGGCAATCTCCTCAAAATGTACATCCTACCCAGGCTCCTGTTCTAAATGCTCTCACTCAAAATGCCCAAAACTGTCTTCACTGAATTAATATAAAAGATTACCAGATTCATCTGGAAGGGCAAGTCATCAAATTCTGCATCAAAAAATTCTCCTAAACTGCCCTCCCAAACTGCCACTGCTACTACTGAACAGTACAAATTCAGATAATGATACCATGGACCAAACCCTTGCCAAAGCACCCTTAGTAGTAATATAACAAAAGAGCTACCAAAGCCTTGTCATGAATATGAGAACTTCTCTGTTTTATTTTATTTAAAAATAGCTAAGTTTAAATTTTAAGCAATTTTCTCTTCACTAAGTTTCAAAATCGAAGTGTTGTGTATGCAATAACTGTTCGACTGAGTACTGTTTCACTCCAAGAGGTATAACCTTGGCTCTGCTTTATTAAGGCCCAAAGTGACTAATATACAAAATGGCTGGCCTTTTATACTTGGGCTCCAACAGTGACGCCATCTAGTGGCTAGTGATCCCAAAAGTACATACTTGACAATAATCCGCTCTGAGATATTAACACGGTCTTTTACAAATTGAGACGGTCCGGTGTATTACGCTCCGGTGTATTATGCTCCCCCGAGTTGACTGTCTCAGTTCAACTCCAGCCTTGGGTGAGTGTTCAGAGTCTGTTGTGACTGGTGACTGGGTGGCTGACCTGGTGGTAGTGGCAATGGCCATGTCAGGGACTGAAAGTCCATTTTCATTGAACATGTCAGTGATTGAAAGTCCCGATTCATTGATGACCACTGAGTCCTCTGATGACTGGGGTAGGTTGGTTGGTTGTCAATGCTCTCTTCCTCTGACTGTTCCGGTTCGACTGTGTGCCGCAGTTTTGACTGATTCATATGTTTCCTGCATGTTTGCCCATTTTTGAACTTGACAATAAATACTCTGTTGCCCTCCTTGGCCATGACAGTATCAGAGATCCACTTGGGACCCTGACCATAATTCAGAACATATACAAGATCATTTACAGAAATATCACGTGACACAGCTGCACGATCATGATATCCTTGTTGACTTTGTCTTCTGTATTCAACATGATTATTCAAGTCAGGGTGTACAAGAGATAGCTTGGTCTTAAGACCTCTCTTCGTCATTAGTTCAGCAGGCGAGACCCTAGTAAGCATGTGTGGTCTTGTCCTGTAACTAAGCTGTATGCACGACAGGCGGGTCTGCAGTGACCCTTGGTACTAAGCTTAAATAAAGGAGACTATGAAGATATGAGGGCAGAGTTGGGTAAACTGGACTGGGAAAATAGATTAAAGTGTAGGACAGTTGATGAACAGTGGTGTACATTTAAGGAGATATTGCACAACTCTCAGGAAAAATATATTCCAGTGAGGAGGAAAGGGTGTAAGAGAAAAGATAGCCATCCGTGGCTAACTAAAAAAATAAAGGACGGTAACCAATTAAAAACTAGGGCATACAATGTGGCCAAAACTAGTGGGAGGACAGAAGACTCGAAAGCTTTTAAAAGGCAGCAAAGAATGACTAAAAAAATAAAGATAGACTATGAAAGTAAACTCGTGTAAAATATAAAAACAGACAGCAAGAGTTTCTTTAGGTATATAAAAAGGAAAAGAGTGGCTAAGGTAAATGTTGGTCCCTTAGAGGACGAGACCAGGGAATTAGTAATGGGGAACATAGAGATGACAGAAACTCTGAACAAATATTTTGTATCAGTCTTTACAGTCGAGAACACCAACAATATTCCGACAGTGGATAGTCTAGGTGCTATAGGGGGGGAGGAACTTAACACAATCACAATCACTAAGGAGGTGGTACTCAATAAGATAATGGGACTAAATCCCCTGGATCTAAAGGCTTGCATCCTAGGGTCTGAAGAGAAGTAGCGGCAGGGATTGTGGATGCATTGGTTGTAATTTACCAAAATTCCCTGGATTCTGGGGAGGTCCCAGCAGATTGGAAAACTGCAAATGTAACGCCCCTATTTAAAAAAGGAGGCAGACAAAAAGCAGGAAACTATAGACCAGTTAACCTAACATCTGTGGTTGGGAAAATGTTGGAGTCCATTATTAAAGAAGCAGTAGCAGGACATTTGGAAAAGCAAAATTCGGTCAGGCAGAGTCAGCATGGATTTATGAAGGGGAAGTCATGTTTGAAAAATGTCCTGGAGTCCTTTGAGGATGTAACAAACAGGGTGGATAAAGGGGAACCAGTGGATGTGGTGTATTTGGACTTCCAGAAGACATTTGAAAAGGTGCCACATAAAAGTTTACTGCACAAGATGAAAGTTCACGGGGTTAGGGGTAATATTTCAGCATGGATCGAGGATTGGCTAACTAACAGAGAACAGAGAGTCAGGATAAATGGTTCATTCTCTGGTTGGCAACCAGTAACTAGTGGGGTGCCACAGGGATCAGTGCTGAGACTCCAACTATTTACAATCTATATTAATGACTTGGAAGAAGGGACTGAGTATAACATAGGCAAGTTTGCTGACGATACATAAATGAGAGAAAAAGCAATGAGTGAGGAGGACACAAAAAATCTGCAAAAGGTCATAGACAGGCTAAGTGAGTGGGCAAAAATTTGGCAGATGGAGTATAATGTTGGAAAGTGTGAGGTCATGCACGTTGGCAGAAAAAAATCAAAGAGTAAGTTATTATTTAAATGGAGAAAGATTGCAAAGTGCCGCAGTACAGCAGGACCTGGGGGTACTTGTGCATGAAACACAAAAGGATAGTATGCAGGTACAGCAAGTGATCAGGATGGCCAATGGTATCTTGGCCTTTATTGCAAAGGGGATGGAGTATAAAAGCACAGAAGTCTTACTGCAGCTATATAAGGTATTGGTGAGGCCACACCTGGAATACTGCGTGCAGTTTTGGTTTCCATATTTACGAAATGGTTTTCTTGCTTTGGAGGCAGTTCAGAGAAGGTTCACTAGGTTGATTCCGGGAATGAGGGGGTTGACTAATGAGGAAAGGTTGAGTAGGTTGGGCCTCTACTCACTGAAATTCAGAAGAATGAGAGGTGATCTTATCGAGATGTGTAAGATTGTGAGGGGGCTTGACAGGTGGATTCAGAGAGGATTTTTCCACTGATAGGGGAGACTAGAATTAGAGGGCATAATCTTAGAATAAGGGGCCGCCCATTTAAAACAGAGATGAGGAGAAATTTCTTCTCTCAGAGGGTTGTGAATCTGTGGAATTCGCTGCCTTAGAGAGCTGTGGAAGCTGGGACATTGAATAAATTTAAGACAGAAATAGACAGTTTCTTAATCGATAAGGGGATAAGGGGTTATGGGGAGCAGGCAGGCAGGGAAGTGGAGCTGAGTCCATGATCAGATCAGCCATGATCTTATTGAATGGCGGAGCAAGCTCGAGGGGCCATCTGGCCTACTCCTGTTCCTATTTCTTATGTTCTTATGTAACTCGCTTCATACTCTGCTTTATAATTTGAACAGCACGTTCTGCTTGCCCATTGAATCTGGTTTGAACAGTGCTGACCTTACATGGTTGCTACCATTGAGTTTTATGAACTCTTGAAACTCCTGACTGGTGAAGCACAATCCGTTGTCGCTAGCAACGATGTCAGGCAGGCCATGTGTCGCGAACATGACACTGAGATTCTCAATGGTAGCTGTGGATGTGCTGGATGACATGATTGTACACTCTATCCATTTCAAATATGCATCCACCACAACTAAAAACATCTTCCCCAGGAAGGGACCTGCAAAGTCTATGTGGATCCTGGACCATGATTTCGACGGCCATGACCACAGACTCAGCGGCGATTCCGCTGGTGCTTTGCTGAGCTGCATGCAAGTGTTGCACTGATGCACACATGATTCCAGCTCAGAGTCAATTTCCGGCCATCATACATGAGACCTGGCGATGGCTTTCATTATTACTGTTATGTATGAATAAAGAGTCTGACCAGATACTGTGAGCTCAAAGTAAAGTGTGACCTTAGTCTTTTAGTACAGGTCTCCAGAGTGCCTCTCCAGCCTGTGAGGCCTCCTTAAGTACCTGTGCTCCCAAGGGATTGTAGGATCCCTTGGGATTCCACGTGATGAGCCCTCTGGTGGTTACACAATGTATTTACAGGTTTACATATATAACAATACTCCCTCCCAAAGTCAATAGTGTAACTATTTACAAGGTGAGTCGATTTGGGGCCTTTCTATCCCTGGTTGATCGTCTCGGTGCAAATGCTGCTTTCGGTGAGTTGTTTGTTAGTCCTCGCTGGGCTGCTGTGCAGCTGGCCTTGCTGGGCTGCCTGGTGTGGTGAGTCCTGCTGGGTTGCTGCGGGTGATGGGTTCTGCTTCGTGGTCAACCGTGGTGTCAATTGCCACAGTTGTGTGTGTTGGGGGATCAAAAAGGGTAGGGTCTAATGTGGGTTGCTCTGGATAGTCCGTGAATCTGAGTTTGGTTTGGTCCAAGTGTTTCCTGTCGATGAGTCCATTTGAAAGTTTGACCCGAAACACCCTACTCTCCTTTTTGGCCACAACAGTGCTGAGAAGCCACTTGGGACCTTGTCCATAGTTCAACACAAATACAGGATCATTAATTTCAATTTCACGTGACACATTTGCGCTATCATGATATGTACTTTGTTGAAGCCGCCTGCTCTCTACATGTTCATGTAGATCAGGGTGGACTAACGAGAGCCTTGTCTTGAGTACTCTTTTCATGAACAGTTCAGCGGGTGGAATCCCAGTGAGCGAGTGGGGTCTCGTGCGGTAACTAAGCAGGACTTGGGATAGGCGAGTCTGCAATGAGCCTTCAGTTACCCTCTTCAAGCTCTGCTTGATTGTTTGCACTGCTCTCTCTGCCTGACCGTTGGATGCTGGTTTGAACGGGGCAGATGTAACATGTTTGATCCCATTGCGGGTCATGAACTCTTTGAACTCGGCACTGGTGAAACACAGCCCGTTGTCGCTCACAAGGACATCAGGCAGGCCGTGCGTGGCAAACATGGCCCGCAGGCTTTCTATGCCTGGCCTGTGGCGGATGGCGTAGTTGTATACGGACAACGTGAGCACCCATCTCTGGATTCGGGCCGATGCATTCATATTTATCCCCTTACTTTCAGAAAAGAGGGATATCAGTGGCTTTTGGTCAGTTTCCAATTCAAATTTGAGCCCAAACAGATATTGATGCATTTTCTTCACCCCCAAAACAGACGCTAACGCATCTTTTCCAATCATGCTGTAGGCCCTCTCAACCTTAGACAGACTTCTGGATGCAATTTACCAGATTCATTAGCTTGTTGCAATACACACCCGACACCGTATGATGACGCATCACATGCTAGTACCAAACACTTACATGGATCATACAACACAAGCAATTTGTTTGAGCATAACAGTTTTCTAGCTTTTACAAAGGCATTTCCTTATCTTTTGCCTCATACCCATTCGTTTCCTTTCTGCAATAAGGCGTGCAGTGGTTCTAACAGTGTGCTGAGACCCAGTAAGAAGTTACCAAAGTAGTTCAGGAGTCCTAGAAAAGCCCGCAGCTCCATCACATTCTCGATTGCCTCCGTCTGCGAATCGGTGGGCCTGATGCCATCCACCGCGATTCTTCTCCCCAGGAACTCCACTTCAGGTGGCAGGAAAACGCACTTCGAGCGTTTTAACCTGAACCCCACACGGTTGAGCCGACTAAGAACCTCCTCCAGGTTCTGCAGGTGCTTGACAGTGTCCCGACCTGTAACCAAGATGTCATCCTGGAAGACCACAGTGCGCAGCACTGACTTCAGTAAGCTTGCCATGTTTCTCTGGAATATCGCCGCAGCTAATCGTATCCCAAATGGGCAACTGTTGTAAATGAAGAGACCTTTGTGTGTGTTGATGCAGGTGAGGCCCTTCGATGATTCCTCCAACTCCTGCGTCATGTAGGCCGAGGTCAAGTCCAGCTTCATGAACATCTTTCCGCCTGCCAGCGTCTCTAAAAAGGATGTCTGCCTTTGGTAGTGGGTATTGATCCTTCAGGGAGAAACAATTGATAGTTACTTTGTAATACCACAGATTCTGACAGTGCCATCACCATTGAGGACTGGAACAATCGGACTGGTCCAGTTGTTGAATTCGATCGGCGAAATGATGACCTCTCATTGCAGCCAGTCCAGCTCGATCTCCACCCTCTCTCTCATCATGTACGGTACTGCTCTCGCCTTGTGATGGATGGGTCGCGGTCCCGGAATCAAATGGATCTGCACTTTTGCACCTTGGAACTTCCCGATACCCAGTTCGAACAGCAAGGGGAACTTGTTTAAGACCTGGGCACACGAAGTGTCGTCGACGGACGAGAGTGCTCGGACGTCGTCCAGTTCCAGCGTATCTTTCCCAGTCAGTTCCTGCCGAGCAGCGTGGGTCCATCGCCCGGTACCACCCAGAGTAGTAACTGCTGCACCGCTCCATTGTAAGAGACCTTTACAGTAGCACTGACGATTACGAGAAACAGTTCCTTTGTGTACGTTCTCAGTTTAGTGCGAATGGGAGTCAGGACTGATCTTGAGGCCTTGCTGCTCCACTATTTATCGAAAGTCTTTTTGCTCATGATGGATTGGCTTGCGCCCGTGTCCAGCTCCATTGACACTGGGAGTCCATTTAATTCAACCTTCAGCAATATCGGAGGACACTTTGTGGCAAATGTGTGCACCCCATATACCTCTGCCTCCTCGGTCTGAGGCTCTGGTTCGTCGTGATCCGCCATGGATTTGTCCTCCTCTGGTTTGCAGGATTAGCAGGGTTTGCAACTCGCCTGCACATACGATGGAGATGTCCCATTGTTCCACAGCCCTTGCAAACATATGAAGCAGCATGAATGGAAATGATGATCACCCCCACAGCGCCAACAAGGTGTTAATGGCCTAGCATTCATCACCCTTGATGGTGGACTCTGAGACATCTGCAGGCATGCAGCTGCAGACATGTGAGGCCTGCCCTGTACGTTGCGATTCGAAAACACCATCACTTTGTTCACAGTATTTGTAGCAGCACTCGTGTGCTGAGAGATTTGCTTGGTATTGTCATTGGTGGCAATGAACGCCTGGGCTATCGCCACGGCTTTACTCAAGGTTTACAGTCAAAAGTTTGCGAAGTATCAAATTCATGACCAATGCCAAGTACAAAGAAGTCCCTCAGCATGTGCTCCAAATATCCTTCAAATTCACAATGTCTTGCAAGGCGTCTTCACTCGGCGACATAGCTCACCACATCCTGGCCTTCAGACCTTTTGTACGTGTAGAACTGGTACCTCTCCATCAGAACGCTTTCCTTCGGGTTCAGATACTCCCAGACCAGTGTGCACAAATCATCGTATGATTTCTCTGTGGGTTTCGCTGGAGCAAGCAGATTTTTCATGAGGCCGTACGTTGGTGCCCCGCAAACGGTGAGTAGAATCATCCTTCGTTTGGCAGTGTTCGCTTCTCCTTACAGCTCGTTGGCCACGAAGTATTGGTCGAGTCACTCCACGAAGGTTTCCCAATCATCTCCCTCCGAAAATTTCTCCAGTATGCCCACTGTTCTCTGCATCGTTGGGTTCGTCATCTGTATCTCGTCGCCAGTTATTATGTATGAATAAAGAGTCTGTCCAGATACTGTGAGCTCAAAGTAAAGTGTGACTTTAGTCTTTTATTACAGGTCTCCAGAATGCCTCTCCAGCCTGTGAGGCCTCCTTAAGTACCTGTGCTCCCAAGGGATTGTGGGATCCCTTGGGACTCCAGGGGATGAGCCCTCTGGTGGTTACACAAGGTATTTTACAGGTTTACACATATAACAATTACAATGCCGGGATGTGTGCTATGTAGCTCACGTACAAATTTCTCTCTCACTTTCTTGGGTATAACAAGACGATTGCCCCACAATATACAATCCAACTGAATAGAGAGTTCATCTTTGCGACGAATGTAAGGTTTGGTCTCATCGCACATTTGCTTGGGCATGGCAGACCAATCACCTTTAAGGATGCAACTCTTCACCACCGATAAAATCGGGTCCTGGCTGGTCCAGGTCTTAACTTGTTGAACCGTTGTTCACTCTCAAAAGCATCCATAACTAACAATAGGTCCGCCAGTTGTGGCATTTCCACCTCCGGTGTGGGCAAGATGGCTCAAAGCATCGGCACAATTCTCGGTGACAGGTCTATGGCGAATGAAATAATTATACGCGGATAATGTCAGCGCCCACCTCTGAATGTGGGATGAAGCATTGGTATTGATACTTTTGTTTACAGAGAACAGTGAAATGAGCGGCTTATGATCTGTCTCCAGTTCAAACCGAAGACCAAACAGGTAGTGATGCATCTTTTTAACCCCATACACACAGGCTAGTGCTTCTTTCTCTGTCATGTTGTAGGCTCTTTCCACCTTAGACAAAGTTTTTGAAGCATAGGTGACTGGTTGAAGTTTACCCGACTCATTAGCTTGTTGGAGTATGCAACCAATTCCATATGACGAAGCATCACAGGACAATACTAAATGTTTACATGAGTCATAATGTACCACCAGCTTGTTAGAGCAAAGCAGATTAGTGGCTTTCTCAAAAGCTCTATCTTGAGACACACCCCACACCCAGTTGTCGCCTTTTCTTAGCAGCATGTGCAGTGGTTCTAATAAGGTGCTTAATTTAGGTAGAAAGTTACCGAAGTAGTTGAGTAGACAGAGGAACGAACATAGCTCCATCACATTCTGCAGCTTGGGTGCATTCTTGATGGCCTTGGTTTTTGCATCCGTGAGCCTGATGCCGTCAGCAGCAATTTTCCTCCCCAGGAATTCGACCTCCGGTGCCATGAAGACGCACTTCGAGCGTTTCAGTCTGAGTCCCACTTTGTCCAGACGATGTAGAACCTCTTCCAGGTTGTCCAGATGTTCCTCGGAGTCACAACTTGTGATCAGGATGTCATCTTGGAACACGATGGTTCTGGGAACGGACTTCAGTAGACTCTCCATGTTCCTCTGAAATATTGCTGCAGCCGAGCGAATTCCAAAAGGGCACCCATGATAAATAAACAGTCCTTTATGCATATTAATGCACATAAGTCTCTTCGACGTCTCGACCAGCTCCTGTGCCATGTAGGCCGATGTCAAGTCCAGTTTGGTGAATGACTTCCGCCCGGCTAGCGTTGTAAACAAGTCATCAGCCTTCGGTAACGGGTACTGTTTCGAAACCCTGTTGATTGTAGTCTTGTAGTCTCCACAGATTCTGACTGTGCCATCACTTTTCAGCACAGGAACAATGGGGCTGGCCCATTCATTAAATTCAACCGGTGAAATGATCCCTTCGCGCTGGAGTCTGTCCAATTCGATTTCGACCTTCTCCCTCATCATATACGGAACTGCCTGAGTTTTATGATGGACGGATCTTACATCCAAGTCCACGTGAATCTGCACCTTGGCTCCCTTGAAGTTGCCGATGCCTGGTTCGAACAGCGAGGGGAACTTGCTCAGTACTTGGGCACAGGTATCTTCCTCCGATGACAACGCCTTGATGTCGTTCCTGTCGCATCTGATTTTTTTCAAGCCAGCTTCTGCTGAACAGTGTTGGGCCATTGCTTGGGACAATCCATAGCTGTAACTCGTGAACCGCGCCATCACACGACACTTTAATTGTGGCACTGCCAATCATCGTTATGAGTTCGTTGGTGTACATGCGCAACTTGGCATTGACTGGACTGAGCCTGGGCCTCACAGCCTTAGTATCCCACAACTTGTCGAATGCCCTCTGGCTCATTATTGATTGACTCGCCCCCGTGTCCAGTTCCATCGATACCAGCACCCTATTAAATTTCACGTTGATTATTATCGGTTTGCTCTTAGTTAGGAAGGAGTACAGTCCATACACTTCCTCCTCGGGTATCTCGGATTGCGTATCCGGATCCGCGCTAGTCTGACCATCATCCTCCACGTGGTGTGTCGCAGCATGCTTGCTCATTGTACGCTCAAGATGCCCTACTCTCAGACAGCCTTTGCAACTATATTGCTTAAATCGGTACTGCTGGTGCCGGTGATTTCCCCCACAATGCCAACACGGAGAAATCGGATGCATTCCCGCTGGCGGACTTTGGACAGCCACAGGTTTCGCATACACAGTCGGGTAGGTCCTGCCATGTGCCGCTCTGCCGAACACCGAATCAATCATATTTGCAGCCGAGTTTCATTTTTCACTATTATCTGCTTTAGACTTCTATCCATTGTCATGCACGACTGAGCGATCGTGATGGCCCTGTTCAAGTCCAACGTCTCCACTGCCAGTAGTTTACGCAGGATCACCTCATGGTTGATGCCAGTTACAAAGAAGTCCCGCAGCATGTCTGCCAACACAGCCCCAAACTTGTACGGGCCTGCTAGACATCTCAGGTCGGCAATGAATTCCGTCGTATTCTGGCCCTCTGAGCGAATGTGCGTATAAAATCTGTATCTTGAGATGATGATGCCTTCATCTGGCTAAAGGTGGTCCTGTACCAGTGTACACAATTCTTCATACGTCTTCTCTGTTGGACTTACAGGCAGGAGTAGATTCTTTATCAGACCATAAATTTTTGGACCGCAAACCGTGAGGAACACCGCCCGGCGTCGATCGGCGTCGCCGATATCCTCCATTTTGTTGGCCATGAAGAACTGGCTCAAACGGTTCACAAAGTCTGCCCGATCTTCTCCTTCCACAAATCGCTCCAACAATCCAATTGTGCTGATTTTTGCATGCAGAGTTTCTTGTTGCCTTGTCGCCAAATGTTGTGTATGCAATAACTGTTAGACTGAGTACTGTTTATCTCCAAGAGGTATAACCTTACTCTACTTTACTAAGGCCTAAATTGACTAATATACAAAATGGCTGACCTTTTATACTTGGGCTGTACACAAGTGAGTGCTGCCCAATGGTCTCCAATAGTGACGCCATCTCGTGGCTAGTGATCTCAAAAGTACATACATGACAGGAAGACATGAAATGGTGACACTATAAACGAGGACAAAATGGACACTCAGAAGACAATTAAGATAAAAGGGTCAAAATTCATCACCTCACCACACACTGCCGCCGACATTATTCTTCTTCATCCACCCAGTACCACTTTGGAGGTGGCCTGGAACGGGTGGGAAGGAAGAGCCGCCGCGAACCACCCGCTGACGTCAGCTGACCTTCCACCTGCCGAGCTCCCAGATTTCTGCGGGCGGGAGTCGGCGTGACTCGGCGGCAGAATGAGGATGGACCGCTGGCTGGAGGCTGGTCTGTCCATGACAGTGAGTATGAAGAACCTGAAAAAAAGGTAAGTAAACAGTGAACATTTTTTAAATACATTTCCACAGCGACTTACCGGCATGGGGTCCCCTGGAGGTCTTCCAATAGTTTTTTTATTTTTTACTGCTACATTTTTTTTCCATGTCTTTGACCTTCCACATGTCCAACTCCATCCTCGGCGGCACTTGGGTGGCAAACGTCTCTGCCACCGAGAATGAAACCTCCCACCCGCTGCGGCATATGTCATCCATTTGTCGCCCGCCAACCTTTGAGGGACCTCGGCGATGAATATCCCGCCAAAAGTACCATCCGGTACCTTGGCGGCCATCGACGGCACTTTGGTCGGCACTTGGGCAGGCGGAGGCCTTGATGAAAATTGACCCCAAAGTGTGAATGTTCCTCACAACTGAGCAATGCTCCCAGGGAGGCTCCACTTAGTTTCTAGTCCTGGCCCTCAAAACCATGGTCCAGGATCCATGTGGATTATGCAGGCCTCTTTCTGGGAAAGATGTTCCTGGTTGTTGTGGACGCCTACTCCAAATGGATTGAATGTGTAATAATGGCATCCAGCACGTCCGCAGCCACCATTGAAAGCCTCAGGGCCATGTTTGTCACCCATGGCTTACCCGACATTCTTGTCAGCGACAATGGTCCGTGATTCACCAGCTAGGAATTCAATGAATTCATGACCCATAATGGCATCAAACATGTCAGATCTGCCCCGTTCAAGCCTACATCCAACAGCCAAGCGGGCAGTCCATACCATAAAGTAGAGCTTGAACCATGTCACAGAAGGCTCCTTACAAACCTGTCTGTCCCGGGTACTGCTCAGCTACAGGACATGACCCCACTCACTTACCAGGGTGCCCCCTGCAGCATTACTAATGAAACGAGCACTCAAAACCAGGCTCTCCTTAGTACACCCTGACCTCAGTGATCAGGTGGAAACCAGGCGTTATCAGCAAAACACGTACCATGATCGCGCGGCTGTATCACGCGACATCACTGTAAATGACCCTGTGTTTGTGCTGAATTACGGTCAGGGCCCCAAATGGATGGCCGGCACTGTATTAGCCAAGGAGGGGAATAGACTGTTTGTTGTCAAACTGCTCAACGGTCAAATGTGCAGAAAACATTTGGACCAAACCAAATTACGATTCACAGATAACCAGGAACCACCGGAAGAGGACCTCATCTTCAGCGACCCACCGACACACGCCCAATTGACAACAGACCTCGCTGCCAACCACGAGGATGATCCCACCATCCCCAACAGTCTAGCCCAACCAGTCGCGCTGCAAGACAGCAGTGGCCCAACCAACTCACCCAGGCCAGAAGCGTCACTCAGACGGTCAACCAGGGAGCGCAGGGCTCCGGTTCGCCTTAACCTGTAATCAACTTACATCAAAGACTTTGGGGAGGAATGATGTCATGTATGCAAACTCTTTGTATTCACCATGTAACTATGTACGATGTACCATCTGAGGGCGCTGCGGTTGGAAGCCTCGGGGGTTTCCTGCCCATGTGTGCAGGGGCATAAAAAAGGCAGTCAGCCATGCTACTCCTCACTTTACAGTCGTATTGAATGGACTGAAGTCAGACAGCTCTTACTCATAGTACAAGGCCTCGTGGAGTCATTCAATGGTAATTGCAGACTTAATACGAATGTTGTAGAGTAATTCATGCCAATACAGCAATATCAGTTGTCAAATCTAACTTTACTTCGATATTCAGCAAGATATACTTATTCGTTAGATTCAAATGTGATTATAAGCAATTTTTTTTGTATTCAATATACAGGTATTACATATAATAAGCTGTCAATAAGAGGCAGGATTACATATTTTTGAGATATTTTCTTTGAGTGTAACCACAGTGGTACAGCAATATGACATGACTGTTGTTGCAAACACTTCTCACAATGGTGATAACAGTTTAACTTTGGGAAGAATTAAGTAAAAAATTGTGGTGGTTCCTCAGAAATATGTTAGTCATAGAAACATAGAAAATAGGTGCAGGAGTAGGCCATTCGGCCTTCGAGCCTGCACCGCCATTCAATGAGTTCATGGCTGAACATGGAACTTCAGTACCCCATTCCTGCTTTCTCGCCATACCCCTTGATCCCCCTCGTAGTAAGGACTACATCTAACTCCTTCTTGAATATATTTAGTGAATTGGCCTCAACAACTTCCTGTGGTAGAGAATTCCACAGGTTCACCACTCTCTGGGTGAAGAAGTTTCTCCTCATCTCGGTCCTAAATGGCTTACCCCTTATCCTTAGACTGTGACCCCTGGTTCTGGACTTCCCCAACATTGGGAACATTCTTCCTGCATCTAACCTGTCTAAACCCATCAGAATTTGAAATGTTTCTATGAGATCCCCTCTCATTCTTCTGAACTCCAGTGAATACAAGCCCAGTTGATCCAGTCTTTCTTGATATGTCAGTCCTGCCATCCCGGGAATCAGTCTGGTGAACCTTCGCTGCACTCCCTCAATAGCAAGAATGTCCTTCCTCAAGTTAGGAGACCAAAACTGTACACAATAATCCAGGTGTGGCCTCACCAAGGTCCTGTACAACTGTAGTAACACCTCCCTGTCCCTGTACTCAAATCCCCTCGCTATGAAAGCCAACATGCCATTTGCTTTCTTATCCGCCTGTGGTACCTGCATGCCAACCTTCAACGACTGATGTACCATGACACCCAGGTCTCGTTGCACCTCCCCTTTTCCTAATCTGTCACCATTCAGATAATAGTCTGTCTCTCTGTTTTTACCACCAAAGTGGATAACCTCACATTTATCCACATTATACTTCATCTGCCATGCATTTGCCCACTCACCTAACCTATCCAAATCACTCTGCAGCCTCATAGCATCCTCCTCGCAGCTCACACTGTCACCCAACTTAGTGTCATCCGCAAATCTGGAGATACTACATTTAATCCCCTCATCTAAATCATTAATGTACAATGTAAACAGCTGGGGCCCCAGCACAGAACCTTGCGGTACCCCACTAGTCACTGCCTGCCATTCTGAAAAGTACCCATTTACTCCTACTCTTTGCTTCCTGTCTGACAACCAGTTCTCAATCCACATCAGCACACTACCCCCAATCCCATGTGCTTTAACTTTGCACATTAATCTCTTGTGTGGGACCTTGTCGAAAGCCTTCTCAAAGTCCAAATACACCACATCAACTGGTTCTCCCGTGTCCACTCTACTGGAAACATCCTCAAAAAATTCCAGAAGATTTGTCAAGCATGATTTCACTCAAAACTGGCAGGGTTATCACTTAATTTAATTGACATTTTGTTAGCCTATTCATATTTCCAACAATATTGTTTGTGGTCCATCTATCATGAATAAACACATTAATGGGGCAGTGTACATAACATCTGACTTCAGCTATAATTCATATATATTCTAGTTCCTCACTATAAAACTCTCTAAAATACCACAATATTTTAAATAACATGCTTCGGCAAAGCAGCCTAGCCACTACAATGGTAAAGGATAACCAAATAAAGCTAATTAGCTGTGATGTCCTCACCACCGCCGCCCCCACCCTCCACCAAGATATGTGATTACCAGCCATTAGTGTGCAAAATAGGGAACCACTCTATTGCCCTTTTTTCTTTGGAGGTCCAGGCAATAAACTTGGCCTGGACCCCCAGATGGAGCCCATATATGCTCTTGGTGCCACCACTGATCCTACACTGGGTTCCTCTAAGGGCTCGGGGCATAGAAAAAACAGATGTTGAGATGGCCTGACTCTTGACCATGTTCCTTCTGTTGTTACTGCCTTTATAAGGAGTAGGTGGTGACTGAATCTCTTCAAAGGCTCTTTGGAATTCCCAAAAATAATTTCAAGGCTTTCCAGTGCATTCCCACTGGAGTTCCAGTTGGAGTGTGCTAGAAGGGCTGAGGATTGTTGGTTTCAAGGTGACTAAAATTGTCCACAATGTTCCATCAATGGTTAACCTTCTTAAACTTATAACCCAATGTCCTTGAGATCCATTGGAGCAATTGTTTAATAATTTTAATAACAGTCTCACATTGATGGATGTTTTAATGGGGCCAAGTTTCCACCGACCCTTAGAATGGCGCACCTCCATGAGGTCCGCCGACTTTTTAGAACAAAAAGCGCGCCCAATCCTTACCGTGGTATTCTCCATGTTCATCAGACCTTCTTCGGACTCAACGGAGCACAGCAGAACCAGCAAAGGGTGAGGGGGGGCGAAGCCAAGTCCCAGCGCTGAAACCAGTGCCGGGACCTTTGCACATGCGCGCTAGAGTGTGTGCACATGTGCAGTAGCTCCTCGCCCCCAGATTCTGTGTGTGTGTGCTGCAGGCTGTGTGGGAGGGGCCCAAAGCACACCGCCCCTAGCCTTGGCCGAATGGGCTCCCCGCCACGACCTGCAAGGGAACCGACGGCAATGTCCGTCATCGGAGACAGGAGATCCCGGGAACAGAAAGCCAAACAAGAAAGGGAGAAGGAGCTGGCAAAAGTGACCATCAAGAAGGAAGGTGACTGAGGCCATTGAGTGTTCCTTGGGATTGTCTCGGAGAGGTTCAGGAGAGCGGGTGTAGCAGAAAAGCAAAGAGATTAGGGGCAAGACGTGAGTAGGAGAGGACTCCCCCCTCCCCCTCCTCTCTTCCCCCCTCCTCTCTCCCCCCTCCTCTCTCCCCCTCCTCCATCCCCCCTCCTCTCCTCCCCCCCTCTACCTCCCCTCCTTCTCTCCTTCCCCCTCTCTCCCCTCCTCCTCCCTCCTCCGCCCCACCTCCTCTCCTCCCCTCCTCCCCTCTCCCTCATCGGCGGCCTACTGCCTTTCATTCACATAAAGGTAGGACTTCTATTTTTTATTTGTTGATTGATTGCTTATTATTTTGGTCTTGGTGCTTTAGGTGCAGGGTTCCTTCTATTTTTTATTTGTTAATTAATTGCTTATTACTTTTTGTGCTTTGTTTAGTGCTTTGAAAGTCTTGGTGCTTTCCTTGTATGTTTTATTTGTTGTTGAATGCTTATTTTTGTGCTTTGTTTAGTGCTTAGTACTTTAAATGTACTTATGCTTCTTTAATGTTGTTGTGAAGGTGTTTAGTGCTTTGGAAAATCCTCCAACTTCCCTTCCCCCTGCCCACCCTGCCCCATCTCTGGCTACCTGCGCCTGATTTCTAAAGTGTCCGCAAGGTTTTTCTGAGCGTACAAAAATGGACACATACGCTGGTCTAAGTTAGTTTGGAGTAATTATTGGTTGTCTAAACTTTCTTAAATGGCCAAAACAGCCGTAAGTGGCTGCTAACGCCCCCTTTTGAAAAAAAAACTGAACTAAAAAGAAACTGAACTAACTCACTGAAACTGGAGCAAACTAAATGTGGAGAATTGCGATTTTTAAGATACTCAAAAAAAAACTAGTTGCTCCAAAAAAATAGGAGCAACTCCTGTGGAAACTTGGCCCCAATATGTGGTGGATAATGACACACAGATTATTTTTCTTCTCCATCAATGCCATCAATGCCAATGGCACTCATACATTGTGCTCTCTCGAATGTGAATTGTTTTACACTATTCCACATTCAATTCCACCTTGTATTTTTTTAGCCCATCCAACTAATTTATCCAGATATATTTGAATCAATTTCCCCCACACAAGATACCTGATAACATAATTTAATATCACCACCAAATGTTATATTATTTTTGTATAATAAATGTTATATTAAATAATAAAAACCAAGATAAAAGACCTTTATTTCAGACCATACTAGCAGATGCATACTCCATGTGGTCCATGTTTCTTTCTCATTTTATTCTGTAACATCCAACATTATGCATTTGCAAGGCATCATTAAAAAAACACAGCATTATCTCTGCTGGAAATCATGGTCATTTTAATGTTTCAGATGCTGGAAAAATGTTTCTCTTTTGAAGAGTCAATCAAATTGTTTTTAACATCTGTACTTTAACTCATGAAGCTCACATTAAAATGTATTTTTGTGCTAAACACATGGTGCTAAAATCAGTCATTCTGTCTCTCACCAATAACTAGGCTTGTATCACTGTTAACCTACTTCTAACTCATAAGGACTTCCTATTCCTTCACAGGTTACCACATAGGGTATTCTGTACTTTTCCCTCAGCTTTTCTGGGACTCCATTTTTTTCAAAATATCCCTAGTTTCTGAAGCAAGCACATAAAAATGTATTTTATTAATTAACTGTGACAGTTTTAATCAACAAGCTTACAAGTATAATCAGTTCTAGTCTGATTCCATGAATAAATCTAGAGTCCTGCAAATAACCATTTTATACCATGCATCTTTTTTATCAGGAATAATTATTCCAGTCACACTTAATAATTAGTATGATAAAAAGTAGAATACATTAATGAAATTGTGTATCATGAAATTAAATACATCAGACATGTAGACTGTGCAAGATCACATGACTTAGCAAAGGCACAGAGGTAAGCAAGTTACTACAGTCATTCATATAACACATTCTGCAAACGTATATTTTTAATTAAATAAAGCAAATAATTTAAAGATAAGAAAATGTAATTTCTAATTTGATTAATCACAAAAGGGTAACACAACAAAGATAATGCAGCCAATCGCCATCTACCATTGTGGGTCAGTACAAAATGGTTACGAATTGATACAAATGGTAAAATGCTAAAAACACTCAATTTGCCACAGTGAGCTCATTTGCATAATTTTTACATGTCCGAGTGAAGACTTGGATGGATATATAGAGCACATTAGTGGTGTATGTGGAAAATTGCATACAAGTGAAATTTAAAAGTATGGGCCCAATTAAACGGAAGTGTCACAATAGGGAGAAAAAATACTGAAAGCTTTAGCGGAGGTCAAAAGACTTATCAAACCATTTCCAGTCTTTGCCAAAGCTAAAAGAGTACAAGACTATGTATATATTAAATTTAGTACTTGAGGTATGTGTTTTACTAAAACTTTTATGGTAAATAGTGCCCTTATAATGCCAGTTATGTCTTTAAATGACGCTGTGATTGGGTTTTTCAATGTCAAGGGTGCCACACATCAGCAGTCACAGATTCATCCTCCGACATCATCCTTTGAAATATCCAGAGACCTCTAACTTCTCTGCTTTCATTGTCTACTTGCAATAATTGTGAGAATTTTACACAAGAACATAAGAAATAGGAGCAGGAGTAGGCCATTTGGCCCCTCTAGCCTGCTCTGCCATTCAATGAGATCATGGCTGATCTTGCTTTTAAAACAGCTGCCAACTCTAAAATGTAGAAGGTAAAATAGTGGAATTCCTTTAGTTAAATGTTATACACCCACAGACAGCGGTCAATGAAACATTCTCAGACCCGTGGTTCATCAATCACTGATGACCTTTAACTGTGTGAATCCCTATTGCCTTCGTAGCCATTGAGTGTGATGAAACACCCACCCCTTCCCAAAACACATAAATGCCACCCGCATGTTCAAGGTACTCATCCCCACTGACCCAAACTCGAGGGACAGTGGTGAGAATGGTTGGAGAGTTAAGGGTGCAAGAGTGATAGTGGAACAGGGGGTAAAGGGAAGATATAGGTGTTGAATAGAACATTCTAAGAGGAAGAAACAGGGTTAGTGTTGGGATTGAAGGGCTGCTAGTAAGGGAATGGAAAGTGGAAAGGGGAAGGGACAAGGGACACAATGGGAGTAAGAGGGTGGGGGAAAGCTTGAATGATTGGTAAGGGGATGAGAAGAGGGTTCATGAGAGCTAGGTTTTCCCTGCATTTCCCAGCCCAAATGCAACATGCGGGTGTTGATGGCTCCTGTCGCTGTCATACCACCGCCATCCCTCTCACCGCCTCTGGTCTGAAAGGAAAGAAGAAAAGCAAACAAGGACAAAAAGCGAAGCGAAAAGAGTCAAGGGAAGAGAAGGAGCAGAGAGGAGAAAGAGACACATAAGTAGAAGAGGAGAAGCAGAGAAAATTAGTAATATTAAGACATCAGAGACAGGTAAAAGAATGACCATATTCTCAAACTTACAATCTGCAATGCCATGGAAAATTGACTAGTTATATAGGACTCAATTTTCCCTGGTCATTTGTGCTCTTTTTTTTTGACATTTATTTTTTTCCAAGTTTCCCCCCGCGAGCTGCACCAGTGTAACTGACTTAGTTACAATTTTTCTAGGCCACCTTTTTTTGATGTCATAGTTCCCTCATGTCTGCGCCGGTTTTTATAATTTTTCGCAGTTTGACCAACATTTTGTCCTCCTAGGTCGGCGTATCTGGCCACTCCCCAAAAAACCTTCTGGGCACTTAAGAAAACCAGTGCACATTGAGAAATCGGCGCTGAAAGACGCCATTGTTTTTAAATCGAAGGTTTTGGAGGGAGTCAAGAACACTGTAAAATCTATAATAAAGTTCAACTTTTTTTACCTGTCAACATATTAAATGTAAATTTGTTGGATTTCTGAAGTTTTCTCATTATTTTATTCACTCACACGCCACCACCAAATGTCTTGAAGTAGGGCTGGAAGGTCGTAGCTTTGGCCGGCAGAATCGGCCCCGCACCCAGACACAGGGGCTAGGGGCTTGGCTAGAAAACAAAACATGGGCGCGAGGTGGGGAGGAGAGAGAGAGAGGGAGGTGCCAATCGGAAGGCTTCGAGCCCGGGGAGCGAGGTGCCGATCGGAAGCTTTCTGCACTAAGGCTGGGGAACGAGGTACCAATTGGAAGGCTGTGAAGACTGCAATGAATGGGGTGTGGGGGGGAGACAGGGAGAGAGATGGGGAGAAGTCCCAATACTGCAATTAGTTAAGGGAGGGGAGAGGAGATGTCACAAGAATGCAATTAGTTAAGGGTGGGAGAGTAGTTAAGGGCGGGGGGGGAGGGGGGAGAGTAGAAGTCACAAGCCTTGGGTGTGGTCCATCCATATAGGCATTGGGGAGACAGAGAACTGTGAACCTGTCCTGCCTGCTTTCTTGCCGTTTTGAGCTTCTTTCAAAGGTTAAATTTAAGTATGGGGGCAATACTGACAATGCCATGCCTTATGCAAGCCTTCTGCATCATGGTGCTACGTAGGAGACAATTGATTCAACATCATCGCATCAGGAACATCAGAGCCTGTAGGGTGCTGGGCAAGAGGCCTTACCCACCTCGGGTATATCAAGTGTTTGTGCTTCCACAAAGAAGTTGTAAGTGAGATCTGTGAGTTGGTTAAAGCAGACCTACAAGCTAGAAGCATCAGGAGGACTGCTTTGTCAGTTGAAGTGAAGGTTGCAGCTGCACTTTCATTCTATGCCTCCAGCTCGTGTCAAGCTACAACTGGGGATGTGTGCGCCATCTCTCAACATGCAATACATGTCTGCATTCGCCAAGTGACAGCTGCACTGTATGCAGGGAAGAATAACTTCATAAAGTTCCCCATGACCTCCCAAGCAATCCATGACAGGGCTGTGGGCTCCTCCAGAATTGCTGGCTTCCCAAAGGTACAGAGCTGCATTGATTGTACCCACATCGCCTTGTGAGCACCTTTGGAGGATTCCGAGATGTACAGAAACAGAAAAGGCTTCCACTCCATTAATGTACAGATCGTGTGTGACGATATGCATAATATCATGTCAGTCAATGAAAAATACCCTGGGAGTACCCATGATGCATTCATCCTATGCGTCAGCGTTATATCTGCCATGTTTCTGCAGCAGCAACCAGAAGGGCAAAGCTGGCTGTTGGGAGACAAAGGGTACGGCCTTGCCACCTGGCTCATGACATCCCTACACGTAACCCAGATGGAAGTTGACCATCAATACAACATGTTGCACATTGCGACTGGCAACATCATAGAGAAAACCATTGGCATATTGAAACAGCACTTCCGATTGCTGGACCATTCCGGAGGCTACTTGCTGTACTCCCCTGAGATTGTCAGTCAGTTCACTGTTGTGTGCTGCATGCTGCATAACTGAGCCAGCATGAGACAGCAGCACCTGGTAGTGGAAGACCCACCTGCGGTGAGAGTGGCTGATGATAATGATGTGGAAAATGCAGGTGACGAGCAGGAGGAGGACGACGAGGATGAGGAAGCCATTCAAGTGCCTGAGGCTGGAGCACGACTGCGGAGGAGGGCGGGCCATCATGCCCCTTAACATAGCTCAAGCCTTGCGCCAGCAGCTCATCCGTGAACGCTTTACTGATGCCTGAGGGCTCAGCGACAACTATCCCACGTGGACCATGTTTACTGTTTGGAACTGTTCCGCAATGTTGTGTTGTGTCAATGGAACAAATAATGTAAATGATTCAGTTTTAATGTAAAATATATTTTATTCAAAAGTTTAACAAACAGTTTTTTTCTACTTAACTTAACTTTAATAACATTATTCTTGTATCAAACTTTACTTTAAGATCACGCTTTAAGATCACTTAAAAACTGTAAGATCACTTACAAACTTTTAAACTTGTAAATTTACATAACTTGCAAAAATCTTTTAATTTGAGAACAGTTACAACAGTAACAACAATAATAATAACAACAACAGCAGCAAAGAAAGGCTGCACCCATCTCTCCTCCACCTTATTTAAAGACCGCCCGCTATGCTTGGTCTTGGACACACCACCACTGCTACCCACAGGCGGTGGCGCAGTGTTTCTGGGCTTGGTACCAAGTTTATTCTTTCTAACATCTCGGGTACTGCACACCTCTTGAGGCGGGGGGGAGGGGCTGGGGGGAGGCGGCGACGGCAGCAGGTTGGAGGGCCCGGCTTTGGGCTCTTCAGAGGCTGGTGTGGGGATTGGAGTGGGAGTGACAGTTGATTCTGTCAATGGGCACGGGGTCTGGCCGTGTTCCCTTATTGCAGCAGCTAACTGCAACATGCCGTCCCTCATGTTGAGCAAAACTGTTTGAACTACCTGCAACATCCCCTCTCTCATGGTCAGTGACAATGTTTGCACTATCTCTGCCATTCCCTCCCTGATGGTCACTGACAGCGCTTCAGCTACCGCTGACATTCCCTCCATCATGGCCACTATTGCCTCACTGATGGTCCCGGACATCATTCCCATTTCTTGTGTCATTGTTGTTACTTCTCCCGACAGTCCTGCTACCTCATCACTCACCCCACTGATGGTGTCCAGGAGTGATCGGGTAAGGTCAATGCTCTCTGCACTCAATGACATCATCTGAATCACATCTGTTAGATCCTGCACCTCAGGAGAGTGCGGTTGATCTCTCCTTTCCCTGCTCCCCACAGGTGTGCCTCGCTGCACCCCACCACTGGGACCCGCAGCCTGGGACAGTGGGGCCCTGGGTGTGCCTCACTGCACCCCACCACTGGGACCCGCAGCCTGGGACAGTGGGGCCTGGGTGCGTCTCGTTGCACCCCATCACTGGGACCCACAACCTCAGAAGGTGGGAAACCATAGAATGTCCCACCAGCCCTCAAACCACTAGACACAGAAGGGATTGTCACCACAATGAGCGGCACCTCCTCCAAAGTCAGTAAAACTGTAGGAGCTTCATCCAGCTCCATCCCCTTCCTCTCCCCCTCCTCCTCACCCCCATGTTCTTGGTCTGGAGGGTTGGATTGGAAGATGTTCTCCTCTTCAGGCTCGTCCGCATCTGAATCTTCTTCTGCATCATCAGGGTTGACCTCAAGTTCTGCAAAATATAACAGAACAGTCAAATAGTTAGCAGCAGAGGATGGGGCAGGGTGGGTGGCATGAGTAGGCTCACACATCGCTGGTCAGGCAGCAGGCTGATTTGAAGGACCATGATGAATTTGCAGGACTTACCCTCTCCCTGGAGTGTGGGCCCAGCTTGTGCAGTGGTAGTTGCTTTTCTCCAGGCAGGACCCATCAAAGCAGCGACCCTCTCCTCCAAAGGTGTCAGTGGGTGCAAATTTGCTGGGCCTCCTCCTGTTCTTTCCCTTTTATTGCGTGCCACCTTCCTCTGCAAAGATGAAAACCTAACTTTTTAAAGATGGTGTTTTTTTGCTGGGTGGGACATACAGATGGTCACATTTACAATTGCAATTTCATTGAATAAATGAAAATATTACTTACACTAACTACTTGACCAAGGTCCTGCCACTTCTTTTTACACTGGCCTCCAGATCACGTGTTGGTTAACATTGCACAGTAATCTTCTGCAAGTTGGTTCCAGCATTTCTTCATTTCTTTGGGTGGAACTTTTATGTGACCTCTGCTGGTATCCAGCTCCTGCCATCTGTTCTCAATCACAGTAACTAATGTCTCCACTTCTTCTTGTAAGAAATTCTTGGTCCTTGCACCACGTTGCATCTTGTATTGCTCCAGCTGCGATTTTCCCAATGCTCTCACACAGCACTCCTTCTCACACACAAAACTGGCTCTTTAAAAATGGCCGATTGCCAACTCGGAACTGCACTGCACATGTGCGTCCATTGCAACGATGTCAGAGATGTAACTTTTTTTCCCCGCACATGCGCAGAAGGTGCAGCATTGCTTTTCAGCACAGACAGCAGGCTCCACCCCCCCCCCCCGAGGAGACTGGGTACACTGCATGGCGCCAAATTCGAATTATACATTGTGGAAACTTTGGCAAATTATTTTCGGCATATTTCTGGCCTAGAAAAACGGGTGTAACTCTGGCAAGATGCCAGAAAATGGGCTTGGGCAAAATTGAGCCCATAGTATAATGAATATTGGAGTGTGTTTTAGTACACACCTTGGTGTTCAGATGGCATTGATGATGTGCTTGAGTTTCACTTTCACAGTTTATGATCTACTTGTGTCCTGACCCAGCCTCTGACCAGCAACTAGGCTGTTAACACTGCTACACTATATCTGTGTTATAAAAGTTTCCTATCACTTCATTGGTTTACAGTGTGCTATTGTACTGTAATAGATTCCACCTTATTTATTTTTCTTTCTATACACATGGATAACATTATAGTTCAATGTGAAAAACATCAGTATTTCTATCAATAAAGTCCTCATTATTTGCTTACAGATAACATCAACCGATTTCTTGCAATTGACACCTCATTGCTCATTTAAAACCACATTCATCCAGCATGTGCTGTGTTTAAAGTTTTTAGTATCAATGACCAAACTATGAGGAGAAATTTGGTCACGCCCCTGTTGCGGCATTAATCCAGGTGGAGCAGTACTTTTAGCACCTTGAAAAAGGTTACACCTCCCACACAGAAATTTATCAGAAATGGTCGAAGAGCTGACAGGGGTGATAAATCAGCTGTTGCACGCCAGAGCTGGGGGGACGATAAAGATAGTTTGGTCAGTACATTTTGCAGACCCATTGCACTTGCACAGAATTCCAAATCAGATCCCGGAAAAATCTGAGTCTTAAAGGCACGGCAAATCAAGTATGTGCATGTGCAGTTCAACATTACCACACACCTGGGACCTGAACGCTGGATGCGCAGGCAGGCAGCCAACGAGCGCACTGCTTCTCGGCCGTGGCCATTGAGGCGCTGCTGGAGGCCGTGGAACGGTGCCCACATGCCCTGCTGCCTGAAGGGGGACACAAGCCATCCCCAGAGTGTTTAGAAGACTGTGGAGGGAGGTGACACAACATGTTTCTGCCCGCGATAAGGTGCAGAGGACCCCGACTGAATGTCAGAAGAAATTCAATGACCTGACTAGCATTGACCACTACATTATCTGTGCAATGCCTTCACGTGAGCCTCACTGCTTCATACTGTCCACACCTTCTCTATGTGTGCCAGGCCATGCTCCTCATAGCTGCACACATCCTCAAAGCTCTCTATAGCCTCCCCAGACATGCCTCGTCCATCCAAGCATCTCTCACCTTCCAGCTCCCGACTCAGCCTGAGGACACCAACAACACCTTTTAATTCTCCATATGTCGTCACAGGCTTTAGTCTTATGTTCATAATAAAGTAATGTAACTGAGTACTGTAGACGTGAGTAAGTGTGATCTTAGTTCCTTTATTCTAATTCCAGAGTGCTCGTACAGCATGGGAGGCCTGCTTATATACAGTGCTGGGATCCCTTGGGACTCCAACAGGTATGCTCTCTGGTGGCGGTATAATGCTGGTTACATAGGGTTGCATACATAACATCACTCCCTTCCAAAGTCAATAGTACACTTATTTACAGGGTGAGACGATCTGGGGCTTTCCGCTCCCTAGTCGATCGTCTCGGTACAAACAAAGGTGTAGGTGAGTTGGCTGGGCCTTCGCTGGGCTGCTGCGCAGCTGGTCTTGCCGGGCTGCTGGGGATGATGAGTTCAGCTTCGTGGTCAACCGTGATGTCGGTTGCCACTTGTGTGTGTGTCGGAGGGTCGAAGTTCGTGGTGTCCTCTTCGGGTTGCTCGTGGCTGTCTGTGAATCGCAGTTTGGTTTGGCCAAAATACTTTCTGCAAGTTAGTCCATTTGCGAGTTTGACCTGAAACACCCTACTCCCTTCTTTGGCTATGACAGTGTCAGCAAGCCATTTGGGATCATGTCCACAGTTGAGTACAAATACAGGGTCATTGACTTCAAATTTGCGTCATCATGGTACATGCTTTGTTGATGAATCCTATCCTCGACGTGATCATGGATTTCAGGGTGGACTAGAGAAAGCCTTGTTTTGAGCGTTCTTTTCATGAGCAGCTCGGCAGGGGGAACCCCGGTGAGCGAGTGGGGTCTGGTGCGGTAGCTGAGCAGAACTTGGGACAGGCGGTTCTGCAGGGAGCCTTTCGACACGCGTTTCAAGCTTTGCTTGATGGTTTGGACTGCCCGTTCTGCCTGGCAGTTGGATGCAGGCTTGAACGGGGCAGATGTGACGTGCTTGATCCCATTGCGGCTCATGAATTCCCTTGAATTCAGCGCTGGTGAAGCACGGCCCATTGTCGCTGACAAGGACATCAGGCAGGCTGTGCATGGCAGACATGGCTCATAGGCTTTTGATGGTGGCAGTGGACGTGCTTACAGACATTATTACACACTCAATCTATTTTGAATAAGCATCCACAACAACCAAAAACATTTTGCCTAGAAAGGGGCCAGCAAAGTCAACGTGGATCTTAGACCATAGTGTGGAGGGCCATGACCACAAACTTAGCGGTGCCTCCCTGGGGGCATTGCTCAGTTGAGAGCAAGTGTTGCATTGGCGCATGCAAGACTCCAAATCTGAATCGATGCCAGGCCACCACACATGGGATCTGGCTATAGCTTTCATCATTACTATGCTTGGGTGGGTACTGTGTAGGTCACGTATGAACGTTTCCATGCCTTTCTTCAGCAAAACCACGTGATTACCCCACAAAAGACAGTCCGCTTTTATGGACATTTCATCTTTGCGCCACTGGAACGGTTTGATCTCTTCATGCATCTCCTCTGGGATGCTGGACCAGTTCCCATGGAGGACACAGTTTTTTACAAAGAACAGTAAAGGATCCTGACTGGTCCAGGTCCTGATCTGGCGGGTCATAATGGGGGACTTTTCATTTTCAAATGCATCCATCACCAAGAGCAAGTCTGCAGGCTGTGCCATTTCCATCCCGGTGGTGGGCAATGGTAGCCGACTGAGGCCATCAGCGCAGTTCTCTGTGCCTGGTCTGTGGCAGATTACATAGTTATATGCAGACAGCGTGAGCGCCCATCTTTGGATGCGAGCAGAGGCATTGGTATTAATCCTTTGCTCTTTGAGAAGAGCGATATGAGCGGCTTATGGTCAGTTTCTAACTCAAACTTAAGACCAGATACTGGTGCATTTTTTTTACCCTGTAAACATATGCCAGAGCTTCTTTTTCAATCATGCTGTAGGCCCTTTCAGTTTGGACAAACTCATGGACGCATAGGCGACCGGTTGCAATGTTCACGAGTCGTTTGCTTGTTGTAACACACACCCGACCCCATATGAATACGCATCGCAAGCTAGCACATGGATCATACAGAACAAGCAGTTTGTTGGAACATAACAGATTTCTGGCTTTCTCAAAAGCAGCCTCTTGTGATTTCCCCCATACTCAGTCATCTCCCTTGCGTAGCAACACATGTTGAGGTTCTAGCAAGGTGCTTAATCCAGGTAGGAAATTACCAAATTAATTGAGGAGTTCCAGGAACGACCGCAGCTCCATCACGTTCTGTGGTCTCGGTGCATTTTGATGGCCTCCGTCTTGGTGTTGGTGGGTCTGATGTTGTCTGCCGCAATTCTTCTCCCTAAGAACTCGACCTCTGGTGCCAAGAAAACACACTTCGAGCATTTCAACCTGAGTCCCACACGATCTAGCCAACTTAGAACCTCTTCCAGGTTCTTCAAGTGTTCGATGGTGTCCTGACCTATGATCAATATGTCGTCCTGGAAAACCACGGTGCACGGGACCGAATTTAGCAGGCTCTCCATGTTCCTTTGAAAAATAGCCGCGGCCGATCGAATCCCAAACGGGCATCTATTGGAGATGAACAGACCTTTGTGCGTGTTGATGCAGGTGATGCCTTTTGAAGATTCCGCCAGCTCCTGCGTCATGTAGGCCGAGGTCAGGTCCAACTTGGTGAACGTCTTCCCTCCTGCCAGCGTCGTAAATAGGTCGTCTGCCTTGGGTAGCGGTTACTGGTTCTGCAGCGAAAAACGGTTAATCGTTACTTTATAGTACCCACAAATTCTGACCGCGCCATCACCTTTGAGGACCGGAACAATCAGATTGGCCCACTCGTTGAACTCCACCGGCGCGATGATGCCTTCTCGTTGCAGCCTGTCCAGCTCAATCTCCACTTTCTCTCGCATCATATATGGCACCGCCCATGCCTTGTCGTGGATGGGTCGTGTACTGGGAGCCAGGTGGATCTGCACCTTCGCCCCCGAGAAGCTTCCGATGCCTGGCTCAAATAATGACAGAAACTTGCTCAGAACCTGGGCACATGAGGCGTTGCCGATGGACGAAAGCCCTCGGATGTCGTCCCAGTTCCAGCGGATTTTTCCCAGCCAGCTTCTGCCAAACAGTGTGGGGCCATCTCCTGGTACAATCCATTTTGGGAGTTCGTGCACTGCTCCATCATAGGAGACTTTTACTGGTGCGCTGCCAATTACAGGGATCAGCTCTTTAGTTTAAGTTCTCAGCTTGGTATGAATAGGGCTCAGCTTGGGCCTATGTGCCTTGTTGCGCCACAGCCTGTCGAAGGACTTTTTGCTCATGATAGACTGACTCACACCCGTGTCCAGTTCCATGGATACTGGAATTCCGTTCAGTTCGACTTTTAACATGATCGGTGGACATTTCATGGTGAAGGTGTGTACCCCATGCACTTCTGCCTCCTCGGTTTGAGTCTCTAGTTCAGTTTGATCCACCATGGATCGGTCTTCCTCTGCAACGTGGTGGTTTGCAGGGTTTGCAGCTCGTCTGCACACTCGCTGCAGGTGTCCCATTGTTCCACAGCCTTTGCACGCATAATGTTTGAAGCGGCATTGATGGACTCTGTTATGTATGTAAGCCTGTAATTACCATGTCTAACCACCAGAGGGCTTATCCCCTGGAGTCCCAAGGGATCCCACAATTACTTGGGAGCACCTGTGAATAACAAGGCCTCACAGGCTGGAGAGACACTCTGAGATCTGTAATAAAGGACTATGGTCACATTTACTTTGAGCTTGCAGTATCTAGTCTGACTCTTTATCCAAGACATAACAACTGGTGATGAGATACAGATTGACGAACCCCAACGCAACAATGAGAGAACTGTGGGCATCCTGGAGAAATTTTCAGAAGGAGATGATTGGGAAACCTTCGTGGAGCGACTTGACCAATACTTCGTGGCCAACGAGCTGGAAGGAGAAGGGAATGTTGCCAAATGAAGGGCGGTCCTCCACACCGTTTGTATGGCGTCATGAAAAATCTGCTCGCTCCAGCAAAACCCACAGACATGTCATACGATGAGTTGTGCACACTTGTCCGGGAGCATCTAAACCCGAAGGAAAGCATTCTGATGGTGAGGTATCGGTTCTATACATACAAGAGGTCTGAAGGCCAGGAAGTGGCGAGCTAAGGCGCCTTGCAGGACATTGGGAAGTTGAAGGACACTTGGAGCAAATGCTTGTATTTGGCATTGGCCATGAAGTAATTCTTCGCAAACTTTTGACTGTAGAGACCCCAATCTTGAGTAAAGCCATAGCGATAGCCCAGGCGTTTATCTCCACCTGTGACAATACTAAACAAATTTCCCAGCACACTAGTGCTGCTGCAAGTACTGTGAACAAAGTAACATTGTTTTCGAATCGAAATGTACATGGCAGAACTTACACGCCTGCAGCTGCACGTCCGCAGGTGACTGAGTCCGCCATCAAGGGTGGTGAATACAAGGGAATTAACACCTTGTTGGCGCTGGGGGGTTGATCATCGATTCCATTCATGCCGCTTCAAAGGATACGTTTGCAAGGGCTGTGGAACAATAGGACACCTCCAACGTATGTGCAGGCGAGCTGCAAATCCTGCTAATCCTGCAAACCACCATGTTGCAGAGGAGGACAGATCCATGGTGGATCATGACGAACCAGAGCCTCAGACCGAGGAGGCAGAGGTATATGAAGTGCATACATTTACCACAAAGTGTCCCCCAATAATGCTGAAGGTTGAATTAAATGGACTCCCGGTGTCCATGGAGCTGGACAGGGGTGCAAGCCAGTCCATAATGATTAAAAAGACTTTCAATAAGTTGTGGTGCAACAAGGTTTCAAGGCCAGTCCTGACTCCCATTCGTACCAAACTTAGAACGTACACAAAGGAACTGATTCCCGTAATTGGCAGTGCTACCGTAAAGGTGTCCTACGATGAAGCGGTGCACGATTTATCTCTCTGGGTGCTACAGGGCGATGGCCCCACGCTGTTCGGCAGGAGCTGGCTGAAAAAGATATGCTGGACCTGGGACGACGTCCGAGCGCTTTCGTCAGTCGACGACACCTCATGTGCCCAGGTCGTAAGCAAGTTCCCCTCACTGTTCGAACCAGGCATGGGGAAGTTCCAAGGAGCAAAAGTGCAGATCCATTTGATTCCGGGGGCGCGACCTGTCCATCACAAGACGAGAGCAGTACCTTACATGATGAGACAGAGGGTGGAGATCGAACTGGACAGGCTGCAACGAGAGGGCATCATTTCGCCGATCAAATTCAATGAGTGGGCCAGTCCGATTGTTCTATTTCTCAAGGAAGTAGACACCGTCAGAATCTGTGGTGATTACAAAGTAACTATCAATCGTTACACACTGCAGGATCAATACCAAAGGCAGACGACCTATTTGCGACACTGGCGGGAGGGAAAATGTTCACAAATCTAGACTTGACCTCGGCCTACATGACGCAGAAGCTGGAGGAATCTTCAAAAGGCCTCACCTGCATCAACACGCACAAAGGTCTTTTCGTTTACAACAGATGCCCGTTTGGGATTCGATCGGCCGCAGCGATATTCCAAAGGAACATGGAAAGCTTACTGAAGTCGGTCCTGTGCACCGTGGTCTTCCAGGACGACATCTTGGTTACAGGTCGGGACACCGTCGAACACCTGCAGAACCTGGAGGAGGTTCTTAGTCGGCTTAATCATGTGGGGCTCAGGCTAAAACGCTCGAAGTGCATTTTCCTGGCGCCTGAAGTGGAGGTCCTGGGGAGAAGAATCGCGGCGGATGGCATCAGGCCCACTATTCGAAGACAGAGGCAATCAAAAACGCACCAAGACCACAGAACGTGACTGAGCTGCGGTCGTTTCTAGGACTCCTGAACTATTTTGGTAACTTCTTACCAGGTCTTAGCACATTGTTAGAACCCCTGCACTCTAATGCGTAAAGGAGATGAATGGATATGGGGTAAAAGCCAAGAAAATGCCTTTGAGAAAGCTAGGAAGCTGTTATGTTCAAACAAATTGCTTGTGTTGTACGATCCATGTAAACGTTTGGTACTAACATGTGATGCGTCGTCATACGGGATCGGGTGTGTATTGCAACAAGCTAATGAATTTCGGAAATTGCAACCGATTGCTAATGCATCCAGAAGTCTGTCTAAGGCCGAGAGGGCCTACAGTATGATCGAAAAAGAAACGTTAGCGTGTGTTTACAGGGTAAAGAAAATGCATCAATATCTGTTCGGGCTCAAATTTCAATTGGAAACTGACCATAAGCTGCTTATATCACTCTTTTCTGAAATTCTAAATACGAATGCATCGGCCCGCATCCAGAAATGCGCACTCACGTTGTCCGCATACAACTATGCCATCCGCCACAGGCCAGGCACAGAAAACTACGCCGATGCTCTCAGTAGGCTACCATTGCCCACCACGGGGGTGGAGATTGCACAGCCCGCAGATTTAGTTATGGTAATGGAAGCATTCGAGAGTGAGCAATCACCTGTTACCGCCCGACAGATTAGAACCTGGATGAGCCAGGACCCCTTACTGTCCTCAGTAAAAAACTGTGTGCTCCACGGGAGTTGATCTAGTGTCCCGTTAGAGATGCAGGAAGAAATAAAGCCGTACCAGCGGCACAAAGATGAAATGTCTATCCAGGCAGACTGCCTTCTGTGGGGTAATCGGGTAGTTGTGCTAAAAAAGGGCAGGAACACTTTCATCAGTGATCTCCACAGTACCCACCCAGGCATTGTAATGATGAAAGCGATAGCCAGATCCCACGTGTGGTGGCCCGGTATCGATGCAGACTTAGAATCCTGTGTGCACAATTGTAATACATGTTCACAGTTAAGCAATGCACCCAGGGAGGTGCCACTAAGTTTATGGTCCTGGTCCTCCAAACCTTGGTCTAGGTTTCATGTCGACTATGCAGGCCCATTCTTGGGGAAAATGTTTTTAGTGGTTGTAGATGTGTACTCCAAGTGGATTGAATGTGTGATAATGTCGGCAAGCACGTCCGCTGCCACCATTGAAAGCCTACGGGCCATGTTTGCCACGCACGGCCTGCCTGATGTCCTTGTAAGTGACAATGGGCCGTGCTTTACCAGTGCCGAATTCAAGGAATTCATGACCCGCAGTGGGGTCAAACATGTCACGTCTGCCCCGTTTAAGTCAGCGTCCAACAGTCAGGCAGAATGAGCAGTTCAAACAATCAAACAGAGCTTGAAAAGGGTAACTGAAGGCTCACTGCAGACTCGCCTATCCCGAGTCCTACTTAGTTACCGCACAAGACCCCACTCGCTCACTGGGGTCCCTCCCGCTGAACTGTTCATGAAAATGGCACTTAAGACAAGGCTCTTGTTAGTCCACCCTGATCTACACGAGCAGGTAGAGAGCAGGCGGCTTCAACAGAATACATATCAGCATCGCGCAAATGTGTCACGCAAAATTGAAGTAAACGATCCTGTATTTATGTTGAACTATGAACAAGGTCCCAAGTGGATTGCTGGCACTGTTTTGGCCAAAGAGGGGAGTAGGGTGTTTGTGGTCAAACTCGCAAATGAACTCATGTGCAGAAAACACTTGTACCAAACCAAACTCAGATTTATGGACTATTCAGAACAACCTACAATAGACTCTACCTTTTTCGACCCTCCAACACATACACAAGTGGCAACTGACCCAGCGGTTGACCACGAAGCAGAGCCCCTCACCCGCAGCAGCCCAGCAGGACTCACCACCCCCAGCAGCCCAGCAAGGCCGGCTGCACAACGATTAACCAGGGAAAGGAAGGCTCCAGATCAACTCACGTTGTAAATAGTTACACTATTGACTTTGCGGGGGGGAGGGAGGGTTGTTATATATGTAAACCTATAATTACCATGTCTAACCACCAGAGGCTTATCCACTGGAGTCCCAAGGGATCCCACAATCCCTTGGGAGCACCTGTATATAAGGAGGCCTCACAGGCTGGAAAAGCACTTTGAGATCTGTAATAAAGGACTACAGTCACACTTACTTTGAGCTTGCAGTATCTAGTCTGACTCTTTATCCAAGACATAACAGACTCGATGATCACCTCTGCAGCATCAACAAGGTGTCAATTGCCTCGCATTAACGCTTGATGGCGGACTCGGGAACATCTGAGGTTGTGCAGCTGCAGGCATGTACCTTCTGCCATATGCATTACTGCCTGAAAACGATGTTACTTTGTGTACAGTACTTGCCGAAACCTCTATATGTTGTGAAGTTTGTTTGGTGTTATCGCTGGTGGACATAAATGCCTGGGCTATCGTTATGGCTTTGCTCAGGTTCGGTGTTTCGACAGTCAATAGTTTGCAAAGGATAACCTCATGGCCAATGCCAAGCACGAAAAAGTCTCTTAGCATTTGCTGCAGGAATCCATCGAATTCGCAATGTCCTGCAAGGCGTCTTAGTTCCTGGCCTTCAGACCATTGACATGTATAAAATCGATACCTTGCCATCAGAACGCTCTCCTTCGGATTTAGGTACTCCCGGGCCAGTGTACACAGCTCTTCATATGATTTGGCTGCTAGTTTTACCTGAGCGAGAAGATTCTTCATCAGGCCATAGGTTGTTGCCCCACAGACGGTGAGGAGGATCGCCCTTCATTTGGCAGCGTTCTCGTCCCCTTCCAGCTCGTTGGCCACAAAGTATTGGTTGAGTCGCTCCTCGAAGGCCTCCCAATCGTCCCCTTCTGAGAATTTCTCCAGGATACCAACAGGTCTCTGCATTTTCGCGTAATGGTTCATTATCTCGTCGCCAGTTGTTATGTTCATAATAAATTAATGTAACTGAGTACTGTGGACCTGAGTAAGTGTGACCTTAGTTCCTTTATTCTAACTCCAGAGTGCTCGTAAAGCATGGGAGGCCTGCTTATATACAGTGCTCTCAAGAGATGCTGGGATCCCTTGGGACTCCAACAGGTACGCCCTCTGGGGGCGGTATAATACTGGTTACATAGGGTTGCAAACATAACATCTAGCCTCATACTTACTCATAGCTCCTTGTGCCCAGACCCCAACTATTACACATCCACTGTGAGATGCCATGCAGGCTGAGATGCAGACATTCACACGTCCCAACATCAGTAGCGAGTCACTTACTACAGACACTTGTTGCACACTATTAGGTACAGTCACACTAACTACTTCTTGTTTTGCTCATTGTAGGCCAAGCTCGCCGACAACGGGCAAGAGCAGGAGCGGACAGGAGTTGGGAACCAGACCTCCAGGTCCTCTCCGCCATAGAGGAGCGAGTGCCTGCCCTCATAGGCCCACCAGTCTGAGCTGTAGCAGCCGGAGAGGAAGAGCCCCCGCAGGAAATTGACGGTTTGTCAATTAGATGTCCATTTTTTCTCATAGCCCTGACCCTTGGTCCTACATGCTTACAATATGTATCTGCAAAATAACGATGACCCCTCCTTCCTGCCCCCTCCCCAACTATTACCCACACGTGTTGCTTTGTGCTTATAGATGATGAACCAAATGAGCTGCAGCCTGCCCGTCAGCCAGCATCCTCACACGAGGGGGAGGATGAGGTTGATGTCCGGATGTCTGTAGAGACTGACCAGGACCTGACCCCAGTGTCCGCGAGTGGGGACATCAGCTCAGTGGAGGACTCCAGCAACTTCCTGGGCTTCACGGATGCTGACACTCCTAGACCCAGTGGCCTGCAGCAACGCACAGCATGAGAGAAAGCTCTGGGGCCAGCTCTAGAAACACAGACATAGAAATTTACAGCACAGAAGGAGGCCATTTCGGCCCATCGTGTCCACGCCGGCTGACAAAGGGCCGCACGTCCCTTGGTCAGCAGCCCTAAAGGTTACATATGAACCTATCAACAATGACAGAAAGGCAAAGAGTACCCAGCCCAACCAGTCCGCCTCACACAACTGTGACATCCCTTATACTGAAATATTCTACACTCCACCCCAACCGGAGTGTGATCTCCTGGGAGAGGGAAAAAAACACATAAAAACCCAGGCCGATTTAGGGAGAAAAAAATCTGGGAAAATTCCTCTACCACCCATCCAGGCGATCGAAACTAGTCCAGGAGATCACCTTGGCCGTATTCTATTCCCTGCAGTACTTACCATTATATCTGCACTGTCCAACAAGAGGTCATCCAGTCTAATCCCAATTACCAGCTCTAGATCCGTAACCCTGCAGGTTACTGCACTTCAAGTGCCCATCCAACCATCTCTAAAAAGTGGTGAGGGTTTCTGCATCCACCATTCTTCCAGGCAGCGAGTTCCAGATCCCCACAACCCTTTGCGTAAAGAAGCCCCCCCTCAAATCCTCTCTAAACCTTCCACCAACCATCTTAAAACTATACCCCTTCATAATATACCCCTCCACCAATGGAAATATGCCATTACTATCCACTATGTCCCTCAATATTTTGTACATCTCAATGAGGTCTTCTCTCAACCTCCTCTGTTCAAATTAGAACAAACCCAGCCTATCCAATCTGTCCTTATAACTAAGATTCTTTACTCCAGGCAGCATCCTAGTAAATCTCCTCTGCACCCTCTCTAGTGCAATCACGTCCTTCCTATAATACGGCGACCAGAACTGCACGCAGTACTCCAGCTGTGGCCTAACCAAAGTATTATACAATTTAAGCATAACCTCCCTGCTCTTATATTCTATGCCTCAGCCAATAAAGGCAAGCATTCCGTATGCCTTCTTATCCACCTGGCCTGCTACTTTCAGGGATTTGTGGCCAAGCACTCCAAGGTCCTTTTGTTCACCTACACTATTAAGTGGCCTACCGCTTAATGTGTATACCCTTTCCTTATTCTCACTCCCAAAGTGCATCACCTCACACTTCTCTGAATTAAATTCCATTTGCCACTGCTCTGCCACCTGATCAGTAGATTGATATCCTCCTGCAGCCCATTACTTTCCTCTTCATTATTAACCACACAGCCAATTTTAGTGTCGTCTGCAAATTTCTTAATCATACTCCCTATATTCAAATCTAAATCGCTGATATATACCACAAAAAGCAAGGGACACAGTACTAAGCCCTGCAAAACCCCACTGGAAACAACCTTCTAGTCACAAAAACATCCATCAATCATTACCCTTTGCTTCCTACCTCCAAGCCAATTTTGGATCCAACTTGCCACTTTGCCCTGGATCCCATGGGCTTTAACCTTCATGACCAGTCTACATGTGGGACCTTATCAAAGCCTTGCTAAAGTCCATATATACTACATCATATGCACTACCCTCATCGACCCTCTTGGTTACCTCCTCAAAAAATACAATCAGGTTAGTCAAACACGATCTACCCTTAACAAATCAGTGCTGACTGTCCCTAATTAATCCTTGCCTTTCCAAATGTAGATTTATCCTGTCTTTCAGGATTTTTTCCTATAATTTTCCCACCAATGAGGTTAGGCTGACAAGTCTGTAATTACTCGGCCTATCCTTTTCTCCCTTCTTAAACAATGGTAATACATTAGCAGTCCTCTAATCCTCCGGCACCATGCCCAGATCCAAAGAGGACTGAAAAATGATGGTCAAGGCCTCTGCTATTTCCTCTTTTACTTCGTTCAACAGCCTGGGATCCAGGCCTGGGGACTTATCTACTTTCAAAGCTGCTAACCCCCTTAATACTTCCTCTCTCATTATATTTATTTCATCCAGAATATCACACTCCTTTCCTCGATAGCAGTATCTGCATTACCCCTTTCCTTTGTGAAAACAGATGCAAAGTATTCGTTCAGAACCTTACCAACATCTTGTGCCTCCACACAAAGATTATCCTCATGGTCTCTAATAGGCCCTACCCTTTCTTTAGTTACCCTTTTACTCTTAATATATTTATAGAACATTTTAGGGTTTTCCTTAATTTTACTGATCAAGAATTTCTCGTGCTCTCTCTTAGTGTTCCTAATATCCTTTTAAATTTTGCCTCTTAACTTTCTATATTCCTCTAAAGATTCTATAGTATTTAGCCGTTGGAATATGACATTGGCGACCCTTTTTTCTTAATCCTCCCCTGTAAGTCCCTAGACAACCAGGGGGCTCTAGAATTATTTTTCCCAGCCTTTTTCTTTAAGGTCACATGTTTGGCCTGAGCCTTCCGGATCTCCTCCTTGAATGCCTCCCACTGTTCCGACACTGATTTACGCACAAGTAGCTGTTTCCAGTCCACTATGGCCAAATCACTCCTTAACTTAGCAAAATTAGCTTTTCCCCAATTTGGAAATTTTATTCCAGGCCTATCCTTGTCCTTATCCATAACCAACTTGAATCTGACTGAATTATGGTCACTGACACCCAAGTGCTCTCCCACTAATACCCCTTCAACCTGCCCAGCTTCATTCCCCAAAACTAAATCCAAGACCACCCTCTCTCCTGTTGGGCTTGCTACATACTGACTAAAAAAGTTCTCTTGAATGCATTTCAAGAATTCCGCACCCTCTATACCCCTCACACTAAATTTGACCCTATCAATATTTGCATAGTTCAAATCCCCGACTATTACTCCCCTATGTTTTTTGGACTTCACAGCAATTTGCCTACATATTTGCTCCTCTATCTCCCTCCTACTGTTTAGGGGTCTATAATACACACCCAGCAGTGTGATTGCCCCTTTTTTAATTTTTCAATTCGACCCATATGGCCTCATTTGATGATCCCTCTAACATATCATCCCTCCTCACCACTGTAATAGTTTCTTTAATCAGTACCGCGACCTGCCCCGCTTTTTACCCCCCTCTCTATCTTGTTTAAACATCCTGTAGCCAGGAATATTGATCTGCCAAACCTGCCCCTCTTTCAGCCATGTTTCTGTAATGGCTATAATGTCATACTCCCAAGTGTCTCATCCGCCTTATTCGCTATACTCCTTGCATTAAAGTATATACTCTCTGGAAAGTAAGTCGGGTCACAGGCAAATGAGGACCTGGATTGGGAGGCACTGTCCAGGGAGCCCATGCAGATGCACCGAAATTATGGGTGCATTGGGGAGTTTGCCACAGAGCGTGGCTGCACTTGCTGTGCGACGGAGGCTGCCTCCAGCATTGCCCATGCCTCTCAGCCCATTCTGCCCATCTAAACCGGGAAGCAGCCTCAACGAATGACACTGGGGTCCCAGAGGTGATAGCAGCAGCCATGACATCACAGGCTGAAGCCACGCAAGGGCTTTGTGATGTCATGGCTGCTGACAGTGTTTGCTGGCATGCAATCTCAAACTGCAGCTTTGAAGTGCAGACTGCATCGTTTCAGGTGCTCCCTGCGTTTATGCAGCCTCAGAGTGCTGCCATGCAAGCAGTGTCTGCTGCTTTCCTCTCTATCTTCCCCACAGTCGGACGGGGAACAAATGGTGTCGCAGCAGGTCAGCAATCTGTGGGGGCACATATTGCTCCTGATGCTCTGGCACCACTCCGGAGAGTGTCAGTGTGCCGCAGGAAATGGCAACATTCCGGCTCCCACCACTGCCAGTCCGCCTTTGTACCCAACATGGCCTGCACCCCAGCCATCCCATCCTGAGGCAGTGCAGAAAGCAATCGGGCCTTCCATGCCCATAGCTGATCCAGGGCATCCTCCAAGGCCATCCGCCCTGTGCTCCTCAGACACTCAGTAGCCCTCAAGCGGCCTTGCTGCAGGCACTGAGGAACCATTGAGGAGGAGCAGTAGGCGAGGGTTGGGAAATACCAATGGAAAACCCACTGATGAAAGATATTCCCATGGGTCCCAGGTACATAATGGTGTGAATGTTATTCCTGTGTGAACAATTTGAAGGGGTGGGTGCTCCATTTGTATTGAAGATTGTATTGTAATGAAAAAGTCCAAGAGCTGACGTTATATTTTTATTTGAAGGGGCAGGTGCTCCAAATTGATTTATTTGAGGGTGTGGGGTTTTTGGGGATGTTACAGCTGTTTGTTTAATAAAGTGTTACTTTGACCGTCTCCTTCAGCCTTTGGTGTATGACTGTGGACTTGTAACGGAGATGTGGCATTAACGTGGCACAATGCACGGTCATTATTAGCTGCATCCTTCAGCTCACTCCATTTAAGCAAAGCGCTCCCTTATGAGCCATCGCCATTTGGCCCTGCCGCTGCCAACATTGGTGTTATGTCAGAATAAAGTAATGTGATTGAGTACTGTAAACATGAGTAAGTGTGACCTTAGTCTCTTTGCTGGGATCCCTTGGGACTCCAACAGATACGCCCTCTGGTGGCGGTAGAATGCTGGTTACATAGGGTTGCATACATAACATCACTCCCTTCCAAAGTCAATAGTACACTTATTTACAGGGTGAGACGTTCTGGGGCTTTTCGCTCCCTTGTCGATCGTCTCGGTACAAATGCAGGTGCAGTGAGTTGGTTGGTTCTTCGCTGGGCTGCTGCGCAGCTGGCCTTGCTGGGCTGCTGGGGATGATGAGTTCAGCTTCGTGGTCAACCGTGATGTCGGTTGCCACTTGTGTGTGTGTCGGAGGGTCGAAATCCTCTTCAGGTTGCTCGTGGCTGTCTGTGAATCATAGTTTGGTTTGGTGCAAATGCTTTCTGCAAGTTAGTCCATTTGCGAGTTTGACCTGAAACACCCTACTCCCTTCTTTGGCTGTGACAGTGTCAGCAAGCCATTTGGGACCATGTCCACAGTTGAGTACAAATACAGGGTCATTGACTTCAATATCGCGTGACAAATTTGCGCGATCGTGGTACATGCTTTGTTGATGCTGCCTGCCCTCGACGTGATCATGGAGATCAAGGTGGATGAGAGAAACCCTTGTTTTGAGCGCCCTTTTCATGAGCAGCTCGGCTGGGGTAACCCCGGTGAGCGAGTGGGGTCTGGTGCGGTAGCTGAGCAGGACTCGGGACAGGCGGGTCTGCAGGGAGCCTTCCATCACACGCGTTTCAAGCTTTGCTTGATGGTTTGGACTGCTCGTTCTGCCTGGCCATTGGATGCGGGCTTGAACGAGGCAGATGTGACGTGCTTGATCCCATTGCGGGTCATGAATTCCTTGAATTCAGCGCTGGTGAAGCACGGCCCGTTGTCGCTGACAAGGACATCAGGCAAGCCGTGCGTGGCAAACATGGCTCGTAGGTTTTTGATGGTGGCAGTGGACGTGCTTACAGACATTATTACACACTCAATCCACTTAGAATAAGCATCCATAACAACCAAGAGCATTTTGCCTAGAAACGGGCCAGCGAAGTCAAAGTGGATCCGAGACCATGGTTGGAGGGCCATGGTTGCATTGTTCAGTTGAGAGAAGTGTTGCATTGGCGCACGCAAGGCTCCAAATCTGAGTCGATGCCAGGCCAACACACATGGGACCTGGCTATAGCTTTCATCATTACTATGCCTGAGTGGGTACTGTGTAGGTCACGTATGAACGTTTCCCTGCCTTTCTTAGGCAAAACCACGCGATTACCCCACAAAAGACAGTCCGCCTGTATGGACATTTTGTCTTTATGCCGCTGGAATGGCTTGATTTCTTCATACATCTTGCTGGGAAGCTGGACCAGCTCCCATGGAGGACACAGTTTTTTTTACAAGGGACAGTAAAGAATCCTGGCTGGTCCAGGTCCTGATCTGGTGGGCCGTAATGGGTGACTTTTCGTTTTCAAATGCATCCATCACCAAGAGCAAGTCTGCAGACTGTGCCATTTCCACCCCGATGGTGGGCAATGGTAGCCGACTGAGAGCATAAGCGCAGTTCCCTGTGCCTGGCCTGTGGCGAAGTACATAATTAAATGCAGACAGCATGAGTGCCCATCTTTGGATGCGAGCAGAGGCATTGGTATTGATACCTTTGCTCTCTGGGAATAGCGATATGAGCGGCTTATGGTCAGTTTCTAACTCGAACTTAAGTCCAAACAGATACTGGTGCATTTTTTTTACCCCGTAAATGCATGCCAGAGCTTCTTTTTCAATCATGCTGTAGGTCCTTTCATCCTTGGACAAGCTCCTGGACGCATAAGTGACCGGTTGCAAAGTTCCTGATTCGTTTGCTTGTTGTAACACACACCCGACCCCGTACGAAGACGCATCGCAAGCTCGCACTAAATGTTTACAAGGATCATACAGGACAAGCAGTTTGTTGGAACATAACAGATTTCGGGTTTTATCAAAAGCTGTCTCTTGTGATTTCCCCCATACCCAATCATCTGCCTTGCATAGCAACACATGTAGAGGTTCTAGCAAGGTGCTTAACCCGGGTAGGAAATTACCAAATTAATTGAGGAGTCCCAGGAACGACTGCAGCTCCATCATGTTCTGTGGTCTCAGCACGTTCTTGATGGCCTCCATCTTGTCGGCGGTGGGTCTGATGCCATCTGCCGCGATTCTTGTCCCTAAGAACTCGACCTCTGGCGTCAGGAAAACACACTTCAAGCGTTTCAACCTGAGTCCCACATGATGTAGCTGACTTAGAACCTCTTCCAGGTTCTGCAAGTGTCGATGGTGTCCCGACCTGTGACCAGTATGTCGTCCTGGAAAACCATGGTGCGCGGAACCGACTTTAGCAGGCTCTCCATGTTCCTTTGAAAAATAGCCGCGGCAAATCGAATCCCAAACGGGCATCTATTGAAGATGAACAGACCTTTGTGCTTGTGTATGCAGGTGAGGCATTTCGAAGATTCCGCCAGCTCCTGCATCATGTAGGCCAAGGTCAGATCCAACTTGGTCTTTCCTCCTGCCAGCATCGCAAATAGGTCATCTGCCTTGAGTAGCGGGTACTGGTCCTGCAGTGAAAAATGGTTAATCGTTACTTTATAGTCCCTGCAAATTCTGACCATGCCATCGCCCTTGAAAACCAGAACTATCGGACTGGCCCACTCGTTGAACTCCACCGGCATGATAATGCCCTCTCGTTGCAGCCTTTCTCGCTCGATATTCATTTTCTCTTGCATCATATATGGCACCGCCCGTGCCTTGTGGTGGATGGGTCGTGTGCCGGGAATCAAGTGGATCTGCACCTTCACTCCCGAGAAACTTCCGATGCCTGGCTTAAATAGCGACAGAAACTTGCTCAGAATCTGGACACATGAGGCGTCGTCGACGGACGAAAGCGCTCAGATGTCGTCCCAGTTCCAGCGGATTTTTCCCAGCCAGCTTCTGCCAAACAGTGTGGGACCATCTCCTGGTACAATCCATAGTGGGAGTTCGTGCACTGCTCCATCATAGGAGACTTTTACTGCTGCGCTGCCAATTACAGGGATCAGCTCTTTAGTGTAAGTTCTCAGCTTGGTGTGAATGGGGCTCAGCTTGGGCCTGTGTGCCTTGTTGTACCACAGCCTGTCGAAGGCCTTTTTGCTCATGATGGACTGACTCGCACCCGTGTCCAATTCCATGAATACTGGAATTCCGTTCAGTTCGACTTTTAACATTTCGTGGTGAAGATGTGTACCCTGTACTCTTCTGCCTCCCCAGTTTGAGTCTCTAGTTCAGTTTGATCCACCATGGATCGGTCTTCCTCTGCAACGTGGTGGTTTGCAGGGTTTGCAGCTCATCTGCACATTCGCTGGAGATATCCCATTGTTCCACAGCCTTTGCATACATAGTAACTATAGGCCGGTTAGTTTAACATCTGTAGTGGGGAAAATGCTTGAAACTATCATTAAGGAAGAAATAGCGGGACATCTAGATAGGAATAATGCAATCAAGCAGATGCAGCATGGATTCATGAAGGGGAAATCATGTTTAACTAATTTACTAGAATTCTTTGAGGATATAACGAGCATGGTAGATAGAGGTGTACCGATGGATGTGGTGTATTTAGATTTCCAAAAGGCATTCGATAAGGTGCCACACAAAAGGTTACTGCAGAAGATAGAGGTACGCGAAGTCAAAGGAAATGTATTAGCATGGATAGAGAATTGGCTGGCGAACAGAAAGCAGAGAGTCGGGATAAATGGGTCCTTTTCGGGTTGGAAGTCGGTGGTTAGTGGTGTGCCACAGGGATCGGTGCTGGGACCACAACTGTTTACAATATACATAGATGACCTGGAAGAGGGGACAGAGTGTAGTGTAACAAAATTTGCAGATGACACAAAGATTAGTGGGAAAGCGGGTTGTGTAGAGGACACAGAGAGGCTGCAAAGAGATTTAGATAGGTTAAGCGAATGGGCTAAGGATTGGCAGATGGAATACAATGTCGGAAAGTGTGAGGTCATCCACCTTGGGAAAAAAAACAGTAAAAGGGAATATTATTTGAATGGGGAGAAATTACAATATGCTGAGGTGCAGAGGGACCTGGGGGTCCTTGTGCATGAAACTCTTTTTGGAGTTTATCTGCAAAAACAAAAAACATTAAACCGTGCCACCCGACCTGGATGACACACCAGACATTTACAAGGCCCTTTTTTTCCTTTTTTTTTGTGTTTTTCTTTTTTTTGGTTTTTTTTTGGGCACTAAAATCACAATTTTTCCCCAGTGCCCCCTATAAAAGGGAAGGGGGACACTAAAAGCACCGGCAATTAAAACAAATTAAACTTTAAACCGTAAAATCAAATTAAAATTTGGTTGCCGGGCGTGATGATGCACTCCAGTCCCTCCGGTGCCCACCTCTCGCGGAAGGCGTGCTCCATCTCCAAGCACACCCTGGACTGGATGTAAGAGCGGAAGAGAGGCAGGCAGTCAGGTTGAACGACCCCCTCGACCGCCCGCTGCCTGGACCGGCTGATGGCGCCCTTGGCCGTGCCCAGGAGCAGTCCTACGAGGAGGCCTTCGGACCTACCCGTTCCCCTCCGCACAGGGTGCCCAAAGATCAGGAGAGTGGGACTGAAGTGCAGCCAGAATTTCAGGAGCAGCCCCTTCAAATAATGGAACAGGGGCTGCAACCTTGTGCACTCAATAAAAACATGGAACACGGACTCCTCCAGACCGCAGAAATTGCAGGCGGCCCGGGAGTCCGTGAACCGGCTTAAAAATTTATTGCACGGCACTGCTCCGTGCACCACCCTCCAGGCCAAGTCCCCGATGAATAGTGGGAGGACCCCTGCGTAGAGTGCCCTCCATCGGGGACCCCCGCCTCCTCCGGATGGCAGGATGGTACGCCATGGCGTGTCCGGACGGCAGGCGAGGATGGCAAAGTTGAGAGTGTGCAGGAGCAGCCCGTACAGGAAACCCCTCTGCGCGGAACTGAAAGGCACGGAGGGGATTTCCCCGAGGCGGCTCAAGTTGTGAGGCGCCGGCCCCCGAGGGAGGTTCCGGGGTTTGGCGCTGATGAGGAATTCCGTCCGGACGGGGGTCAGTTCGGACGGGATCTCCCCACGTGCTTGAGCCTCCTCGATGCACCTAACGGAGTCAGGGCCCAAAGCTGTTTTTAGCGACTCGATGGCATCGGCCGCGTGGCGGACGTTGGCAGAATTTAGGCGCCGCGCCAGCGTGTCTGGCACCATCCAGCCTGCTCCTCCGCCATCGAGCAGGTCCCTGACCCTGGTCACCTCACCAGCCACAGCCCTCTCTTCCGACCGCCACATAAAACCTCGGTCGTGGAGGTACGGATTCCCGAGCAGCGGCTCCTGCAGGACGGCTGCCACTCCAGCCGGCGGAGAGCTGCGCTTGGTGGAGACTTTGTTCCAGACCCTGATGAGTTCCTTGTAAAAGACAGGCAGCTCCCGGAGGGCGGTCCTGACACCACCCAAGTTCACAAACAGGAGCTGCGTGTCGTAATTGAGGTTGCGCTGCTGGCGGAAGAAATACGTCGCCAGAGCACACCACCTAGGAGGGGGCTCGACGTAAAGGTATCTCTGCAGGGTCTGAAGACGGAAAGTCGTGAGCTGGGCGCTGACGCACACCAACGACTGACCGCCCTCCTCAAGCGGGAGACTCAAGACCGCGGCAGAGACCCAGTGCTTCCTGTTGTTCCAGAAGAAGTCCACCAGCTTCTTCTGTATCTTGGCGACAAACGCAGGGGGAGGGGTCAAAGTGACCAGCCGGTACCATAACATTGCGGCCACCAGCTGGTTTATGACTAGCGCTCGACCCCTGTAGGACAGCACTCGGAGCAGTCCTGTCCAGCGCCCTAGGCGAGCGGCGACCTTGGCCTCCAGCTCCTGCCAGTTCGCCGGCCAGGCTCCCTCGTCGGGGCTAAGGTAGACTCCCAGATAGAGGAGATGGGTCGTGCTCCAGGCAAAAGGCCTGAGCTCCTCCGGCAGGGAGTCCACCCGTCACTGACCCACCAGGAGTCCGGAACATTTCTCCCAGTTGATCCTGGCGGAGGATGCGGCCGAGTAAATCTCCTGGCACTCACGCATCCTCCGCAGGTCAGCGGGATCCTCTACCGCGAGGAGCACGTCATCGGCGTAAGCCGAGAGGACGACCTCCACGCCCGGCCCTTGCAGAGCCAGTCCCGTCAACCTCGTCCGCAAGAGGCGCAGGAAAGGCTCCACGCAAACGGCGTATAACTGGCCGGACATGGGGCATCCCTGGCGCACCCCTCTCCTAAAGCGAAGGGGCGCCGTCAAGGACCCATTAACCTTAATCAGACACTCCGCGGTGGCGTACAAAAGTCGGATCCGGACGACGAAATGCGTCCCGAACCCGAAAGCGCGCAGAGTTCCGAGCAGATAGTCGTGATCCACCCTGTCGAACGCCTTCTCTTGGTCGAGGGATAGGAAGGCGACCGACAGACCAGCCTCCTGGGAACAATGGATGAGGTCCCGGACCAGATGGATGTTGTCGTGGATTGTCCGGCCCGGGACCGTGTAGGACTGGTCGGGGTGGATCATGTGGTCCAGCACGGCACCAAGGCGAGCAGACATCGCCCTGGCGAAGATTTTGTAGTCCGTGCTGAGGAGGGAGACCGGGCGCCAGTTCTTAAGGAGGCGGAGATCGCCCTTCTTAGGCGGCAGGACAATGACTGCCCTGCGCCAAGAGAGGGGCATCTCCCCGGTCGCCAGACTTTCCCCCAAGACCCGCGCGTAGTCGCCCCCCAGGACGTCCCAGAATGCCCTGTGGAACTCCACGGTCAGCCCGTCCAGCCCCGGGGATTTTCCCCTCGAGAGCCGGTCGAGGGCACCGGTCAGCTCCGCCAGGCTTAGCGGAGCTTCCAAATTTTTGGCGCCCTCCGGGCTGACCTTCGGCAGGTCCTCCCACGAAACTCGACGCGCTTCCTCGCTGGACGGATCCGGAAAGAACAGAGCCCCGTAATATTCACGGGCCCTGTTGTTGACGCCCTCCGGGTCCGAGACGAGAGAGCCGTCGTCGGCCAGCAGCGTCAAGAGCTGCTTACGGACACTCTGCCTTTTTTTCCAGCGAGTAGAAGAAGGGGGAGCCGCGGTCCAGATCCCGCAGGATCCGGATCCGCGACCTCACGAATGCGCCTCGGGACCCGACGAGCTGCAGGTCCTTCAGCGCGGCCTTCTTCGCTTCGTACACCGTCCGCAGGGCCAGGTCCTGGACGACTTGACCGAGACGGGCTTCCAGGTCGAGCACCTCTTTTTCTAGGCGCCCGACTCTGGCCGCCCGCCTCTTGGTCGACCCCCTCGCGTACTCTTGACAGAAGACGCAGACGTGAGCCTTGCCCACGTCCCACCATAGCCTCAAGGAGGGGAAGCCCCCCTGCTTCCTTCTCCAGTCGGACCAGAATCGACGGAACGAGTCCTGGGACCGCACGTCCTCCAGCAGCCAGTTGTTAAAGCGTCAGTACGCGGACCCCGTCCTCGCGCGGAGCGAAGCGAGCTCCGCCCACACCAGGTGGTGGTCCGAACACGGCACCGGCCGCATGGAGGCCGCCGGGACGCAGGAAACGTACGCCCGAGACACGTAAAGGCGGTCGACTCTGGACCATCCTACTCCAGGCCTCACCCAAGTGAAGGCGCTGGAGTCGGGGTGGAGATTTCGCCAGACGTCCACCAAGTCGAAGGACCCGACCAGGTCCCTCAACTTCTCCATCGCCGTCATGCACTGCGGGGCACCGGAGCGGTCCCTCGCCTCGAGGGTGCAGTTAAAATCCCCCCCGAGGACAATGCAGTCGCCGACGTCGACGGAGCCAAGAAGAGCGGACACCTCTTCAAAGAAGCGCGTTTGCTGCGGGCCGGGATGAGGGGCGTACACGTTCACGAGATGGAGCGGCACGTCCCCCAGGCGAACCGTTACGTGCAGCAAGCGGCCTGGCACGGGCTCCTCGACCCCCAAGATCTCCGGCTGAAAATGCGGGCCCAGCAAGATGGCCACCCCACTAGAAATGGCGGTGAGGTGGCTCATGCGGACCTCTCCTTGCCATTCCAGGAGCCACGTGGCTTCGTCTCCCGGAACGGTGTGGGTTTCTTGCAGGAAGCACACCGCATATTTCCCCTCCCGCAGGAGCGAAAAATTGTCAAATCTACGGCGTGCCCCTCTGCCGCCGTTGATGTTGAGGCTGGCTATGGTTATCTTCATGGCAAAAGCATAGTGCAACCTCTACCTTAACCTATTGTGGGGGAGGGAGCGGAGTCTTTTGTTGAACTCCGCTCCCTCCGCAGCCCAGCGAGGAGTCCCTCGAGCTCGCGCAGCTCAAGGTGCTGCTCCTTTGTCAAGGGCCCGCCCGCGGCCAAGGTTTTAACGGCGGCGCGGACGGACCCCCTGATCAGCTCCGGCTCGGACCATTTTTCCAGGGCCAGTCGGGCTTGGTCGCGGCGACCCCGGCTCTGGGCCAAAAAGTCCCGGAGTTCCTTTGCAGGAATGAGGAGGGCCTCAGCGGCGGCCGCGAGCAGATCCACCGCCTCCCTGGCGGTGGTCTCTAGTTCTTCTCCCGCGTCCCCCACCGAGTCCCCGTCCTCCTCCGGGAGGTGGCCGCCAGCAGCCGGCCCATCGACCGCACAAGGTACGGCAAATGAACCGGCCGCTCCAACCGGCCCTGGCTCTGCCCCGATCCCACTCCGAGGATCGTCGGCAGAGGAGTCCCCACTGGGCTCTTTTAAAATTGGTGCTGGGTCGGGAAATGACAGCGGAAGGGTTTCCCCCTCCGCCCCAGGAACCGGGGAACAAGGAGAGACCCGGCCATAGGAAATCCCCAGGCCCTCCAAGTGCACCAGCTCCAAAGTAAGGGGCGAGGGTGGGTGTTCCTCCCCCCCCCCCGCTGCCACCCCCCGGCCCAGCATCTACAGTTTCATTAAAATCAATATATTGTGTTTCTGCCGGGTCGAGCAACTCCCGGGGGAAGTTGGGTAATAGCTGGGCGGGCTCAGGTTCGGCCTTTTCGGCCTCGCCCGCCTCAGTCCCCGGGACGCCCGGCCCGGCGGCTACGCATTCCTCCGCGGTCCCCACGCCCCCCACGACAGGCAGATCTTCCACTCCATCCCCGGGAGGCAGAGGCTGGGCAGCCTCAACTGTCTCACCCTCCCCGGGGAAAGACTCCTCGCGCCTGCAGCGCAATTTGGGGGCGCTGGTGGGGGACGCGGGACACGCGGCGGGCACCGACTCCTCCGCGGAGGGATGTTGTTCCCCCTCCGCGTCATTGGGGCGGTGCCTCTTTTTGTTCCTGGGGGCGCGCGGAGTCAGGGAGACCTCCATGTCTGCCGAGGCCTCCCGCTCCGCCCCCCCCTTTTCCTTTTCTTGCCCGCGCCCGGGCCCCTCTGTGGTGTTGTTCAAGGGCTCGGGCACGGGCTCGGGGCACCCCGCGCTCGCCGGTGACGGGGTTGGGCTGAGCGCGGTGGTCAAATTATCCGGCGCACTGAGGGGACCCGCCTCTTGATGTTTTGTCTTCTTCCGCGCCTTCTTTCCGGTCGGACGCTCTCCCTCCCCCCCGCCGGAGGCCCTGAAAACAAAGGCCTCCGACGATGCCCGCGCACCCATGGCTCCCGGCACGCGGACGCAACTAGGGGGAGGGGTGGCGGCGGCGCCAGCTATGGCCGCCTTCGGTGGTTTGGCGGCCTTGGAGGCGGGGCAGTTCTTACGAACGTGCCCCACCTCCCTGCAGGCATGGCACCGCACGCCGTCCGACGTCCAGAAGACGCGGTAGGCAGTCCCCTCGTGCACCACATTAAAGTGCCCTTCTGTCATGTCCTCCCGCGCCAGCCGGACAAAGAGCTGGCGGCAGAAGGAGAACACGTGGCGCAGGCTGTTCTCCCTGAGGCCGAGCGGTATGGGGTTGATCCCCGACCTTACCTCCCCCAGTTGGTGTAGGTGAGGGAGGAGGAGCTCAGCGGAAACAAAGGGCGGGACGTTTGAAATGATGACCCTCTGCGCGGTGGCCTCGAGAGGGTCCACCGGCAGGAACGTCCCGCCCACCGTGAGCCCCTTTTCAAGGGCCAGGGACACCGCCCGCTCCGACCCCAGGAAGAACACGGCCTTCCCAGACATTTTGGAGGCTGCGACAATGGCCGAGGGGCCGACTACCCCAGCCATCGCCCGCACGCACTCCTCAATGCTCATTGTGGGGTGAGTGTAGCTCTTGACCCCGTGTTTCCTGGTTATAAGTCTGAACGGTGGCAGGGCAGCGGGTGGCGCAGGAGGTGCCGTGGATGTGGACACCGCCTGCGCATATGTCCTTGCTGGCCCTGCCACCGGCGTGGATGGGGTCGCCATCACGGGGTCCCTTTAAGGGCTACACCCACCCCAAAGTCACAGGCCTTAATGGTCTTAATTGGCCTCGTATATAGACTGAGCAGAGGAGCTCTTAACGAGGCACACCTCTCCCCTAGTTGGCAATTGGGGAGGGGCCTTGCTCCCTCTGCTCAGTTGTCTCAATTGTTTTTTTTTTGTAATTTGGAAGGAAGGGCTCTCAGAGAGAGAGGGGAGAAACAGAGAGTAACAGAGAAAGAGAGAGGGGGGGTGGGAAGGGGGGGGGAACTGCGAGGGCAGGTCTCCCCTCGCAGCTGTGGGTGGGTGCAATCCCCAGATGGCAAAACACAAATAGTCTTTGGGGTGGTCTTCAGGTGAGGGGAGAAGATGACTTCACCTGGGGCAGCTAGAGCCAACCAGGCACACACTCCCAACGATGTTTAATTAGGTGTTTAAAGAATCTTCAGCCTGGTAGCTCCAGCTATCCCAGGCTAGGCAATTGCGGGGGGGGGGGGTTCAATTGTGTGAGGGGCCTAGTTGTAAGCAAGGCCCCCACACACACTTCCACACACACACACCCCCGCGATGTTCCGGCCCTCAGTGGTCTTCTTTCCTCCCCCCACCGATACAACAAAGTCTTTTTGGGAAATGCACCCACACCCACCTGTCGAAATGGTAGAGTCTCCCTCCTTCCACACTGGATGTTGTTTTGGTCTTTCCCCCTCTCTCCAACTCTTTGCAGAAATGATAAAATTTGTTCAAAGTTTTCTGCTTTTTCCTCCTCTCCCTCTGGGTGAAAGTTGGTGGTGAAGCCCCTTCCTTCCTTCTCTTCCGGGGCTGTTCTCAGGGCTCTCAAGGCCTTCCAAGCAGGAGCTAAGGTTGGTAACTGCTCTCCTCACTGCAGCTCAGCTCCTACTGTGCAGGACACGCCTCCACTGCTCCACGATTGGTCCTTGTGCATGAATCACAGAAGGATAGTTTGCAGGTGCAGCAGGTAATCAGGAAGGCAAATGGAATGTTGGCCTTCATTGCGAGAGGGATGGAATACAAAAGCAGGGAGGTCCTGCTGCAACTGTATAGGGTATTGGTAAGGCCGCACCTGGAGTACTGCATGCAGTTTTGGTCACCTTACTTGAGGAAGGATATACTGGCTTTGGAGGGGGTACAGAGACGATTCACGAGGCTGATTCCGGAGATGGGGGGGTTACCTTATGATGATAGATTGAGTAGACTGGGTCTTTACTCGTTGGAGTTCAGAAGAATGAGGGGTGATCTTATAGAAACATTTAAAATCATGAAAGGGATAGACAAGATAGAGGCAGAGAGGTTGTTTCCACTGGTAGGGGAGACTAGAACTAGAGGGCACAGCCTCAAAATATGGGGGAGCCAATTTAAAACCGAGTTGAGAAGGAATTTCTTCTTCCAGAGGGTTGTGAATCTGTGGAATTCTCTGCCCAAGAAAGCAGTTGAGGCTAGCTCATTGAATGTATTCAAGTCACAGATAGATAGATTTTTAACCAATAAGGGAATTAAGGGTTACGGGGAGAGGGCGGGTAAGTGGAGCTGAGTCCACGGCCAGATCAGCCATGATCTTATTGAATGGCGGAGCAGGCTCGAGGGGCTAGATGGCCTACTCCTGTTCCTAATTCTTATGTTCTTATAGTGTTTGAAGCGGCATTGATGGGCTCGATGATCACCTCCGCAGCGCCAACAAGGTGTTAACTGCCTCGCATTAATGCTTGATGGCGGACTCTGAGTCATCTGAGGTCGTGCAGCTGCAGGATTGTACATTTTGCCATATGCATTCCTGCCTGAAAACGGCGTTACTTTGTGCACAGTCCTTGCCGAAACAGCTTTACGCTGCAAAATTTGTTTGGTGTTATCGCTGGTGGACATAAATGCCTGGGCTATCGTTATGGCTTTGCTCAGGTTCAGTGTTTCAACAGTCAATAGTTTGCAAAGGATAACCGCATGGCCAATGCCAAGCACAAAAAAGTCTCTTAGCATTTGCTCCAGGAATCCATCAAATTCGCAATGTCCTGCAAGGCGCCTTAGTTTGACAACGTAGCTAGCCACTTCCTGGCCTTCAGACCACGGTGACATGTGTAAAATCGATACCTTGCCATCAGAATGCTCTCCTTCGGATTTAGCTGCTCCCGGACCAGCGTACACAATTCTAAATACGATTTGGTTGTTGGTTTCACCTGAGCAAGAAGATTCTTCGTGAGGCCATAGGTTGTTACCCCGCAGACGGTGAGGATGATCTCCCTTCGTTTGGCAGCGTCCACACTCCCTTCCAACTTGTTGGCCACGAAGTATTGGTCGAGTCGCTCCTCGAAGACTTCCCAATCATCCCCTTCTGAGAATCTCTCCAGGATACCAACAGTTTTCTGCAATTTCACATGATGGTTCGTTATCTCGTCGCCAGTTGTTATGTCCAGAATAAAGTAATGTGATTGAGTACAGTAGACGTGAGTAAGTGTGATCTTAGTCTCTTTACTCTAACTCCAGAGTGTTGGTACAGCATGGGAGGCCTGCTTATATACAGTGCTCCCAAGGGATGCTGGGATCCCTTGGGACTCCAACAGATACGTCCTCTGGTGGCGGTAGAATGCTGGTTACATAGGGTTGCATACATAACAATTGGCATGCTGCCTCCTCCGTGACTTCTCCTGGTCCTCCTCGTCATGCTGCACATTCAGCGTGTCAGCACTACTCCTATTCCTGTTCCTCGTCCTCCTCCCCCTCATCCTCCTGAGGTGGGCCTGCGATCCACACCTGCAAGGCCTGGGCCCTCATGATGGCCAAATTGTGCAGCATGCAGCACACTACAATGAATTGTGAAACCTGTTGAGAGGAGTATTGAGGACTGCCTCCAGAGCCCACTATCCTGGCAAACCCACATGCGTGCTCATCCTGTTTCTCCCTGGTCATTGGGCAAGTAATGAAGTCCCTTCGACTGGTGTAGAGTGCCTGTGTGACATAACAGATGCAGTGATGTGCTGCGAATTGTGAGACACTGCATATGTCCCTTGATGCAGCCTGGAAGGAGCTGGAGGCATAGAAGGTGAATGCCACCGTGATCTTCACTGCGACGGGCAGGGCAGTCCTGGCGCAGATGTGAGGCTGCAGTTCTGCCTGCAGGAGGTGGCATATCTCTGTAACGACCTCCTTTTGAAAGTGCAGCCTCTTGACACAGGGCTCCTTGGACAGGTCCAGGTATGAGCGTTGCCGCCAGTAAAGCCATGAAGGATAAGGCCTCTGCCCCAACATCTAGAGGCTCTCCTTCTTCGGCCGGTGACATGGCCAACAGCCCTTCTCGCTTCATGACGCCTTGCTAGAGCATGTAGAATGCGACACTGGGGAACTAGTAATATCCCCATTAAAGTTTTAGAAATGATTTTTTCGCAAGCTGAACTGTTATATCTATCTGCCGCTGCAAATTCGGAGGCTCAGCACCATGCTCTATGTAAACATTGCACTGACTGTGACCTCTGACGGAAGCACCTCCTCATCCCTTTAAGTAGCTATCAGTTAATGACTCTGCAAGCCTGTACCAACTGTTTTTACAGACGTTGTTATTGGCGGGCGCTCAATGAGATGCACGCATCGAATTTATGTTCTTATGTTCTTATGTTCGTATCAACGGGGACACAAGTATGTGCGTTGCACCAGGATTACGTCATGATCGGAGTGATTGTCAGCAGCCAGGTTCGAATGGTTTGCATCCCCGGTGAGCCTCTAATGGTTTGCACCCCCGGTGAGCCTCTAATGGTTTGCGCCCCCGGTGAGCCTCTAATGGTTTGCACCCCCGGTGAGCCTCTAATGGTTTGCGCCCCTGGTGAGCCTCTAATGGTTTGCGCCCCCGGTGAGCCTCTAATGGTTTGCGCCCCCGGTGAGCCTCTAATGGTTTGCGCCCCCGGTGAGCCTCTAATGGTTTGCGCCCCCGGTGAGCCTCTAATGGTTTGCGCCCCCGGTGAGCCTCTAATGGTTTGCGCCCCCGGTGAGCCTCTAATGGTTTGCGCCCCCGGTGAGCCTCTAATGGTTTGCGCCCCCGGTGAGCCTCTAATGAATTTTCCGTCACAGCGCTAAAAGTTATGCACCCAGTCACTAAGCTCTAACGCTCACATTAGTGCCCCCTCTGGCCGCTAACTGAGGCTTATAGACAACCGAAAATCCAGCCCTATAGTTTTAACTTTTGAAATGTCTATGTCTGCTATTTTAATGAAGGTATTAACCAGTTTATTTTAAATGAGGTAATGGTTCTGTTAAAATTGAAGACAGAAAGAATTTCAAATGAATGCTTGTATTCATACATTATGTATTAACAGAGTGTAATTTTAAAACCTGTTCTAAATTTCTGCAATATTTTCACTGACTGATCTGCATCAATATCCTCTTAATCCAAGTTTCTTCATCAATTAATCTTGGAGAATAAATATTTGTATGCATTAAATATATAATACCTATGTGCTTGAGGCTGTAAGACACCTTGGCCCTAGATGACACCCTCTTAACCCTTCAATGCGTTGAAATTAGTAATCTTTTTCTAAACTTTTATTATGCAATGCATTGTGATAACTTAAATGCACTCATGTTAAAACAAGTGCATATATGTAAGAAGTGTGTTTAAGGGAGTTGCACAATCTTATTTTCACATAGGATTGTTAACTACAAGAGCATAGAATATGGGAACTTTCTGTTGAATTAAAGTGCAGTTATGTACTCACAACAATATATTATTGTACAAATTATATGCTTTACGTTAAGTATTTATATAACCTCATTAAACCTTTTGGTGGGAAAATAAGAAATCATTTTTGTCTAATATATTAACAATTCTAATATGCTTTGTATATGATAACTGAGTGTCTGTTGCCTTTTGTTTTTGAGTAATTAAGGGCCATGTATGCAGAATAAAGAACAGGTTTTCCTTCGGGATGCTAAACTTCCATGTTCAAGAATATTAACATCTTCACTTGCTGCCATCTAGTGGATATGAGTAAAATAAGTTAAATATCATTGAACAAATTTCCCTTTTAGACACAAACTCAGGAGCATAAGCATGCACATGTATCTGTGAACATTATGCCCTAGTAATGAGAAAATGTAATAAGTATATTTGCTCTATATCTATTTTTGGATCTGGAAATGTGAAATTTAAAGAAAGTTAAGTTTATAAAACAAATATTTCCTCAATGTATTAAAAATAATTATTTTCTCTTAAAAATTCCTATCTCTGACAATGGCTTGTTTCCTGCCTTAAATGCATACAATAGATTGTTTGTTCCCCAAATTTCTTCTTTTTAAGAAATTGGGCCTGATCTTTGTCACTAAAGTAACACTTAGATTGTTTTAGAACTAAACCAAACCAATTTAATGCCCTCAGTCATTTAAAGAAAAACCTTAAAAATCCTTTTTTAAAATCTTTTCACATTTTCCATGCATTCAGATGCACTGCAGACCAAAGAACAACACAGGTTATGGTGTAATCCTATTAGAAACTGAACAATTCAAACATTAAAATATCTTTCCCATCTATCGACCACAATTTCTCCACAGGCGGCATGATCGGAGTAGCCGCGGTCGAAGGAGAGTGGAAAACACGCACCCAGCTTCATCCTGCCCTCTCTCCCGAATTGTCCATTGATTGGGCTTGTTAAGCCCGCCCAGTGGGCTTCCCAGCCAATTAGGAGAAAGCCAGTCTGATGACATTGTTTGATGAGGCATCATCAGCCGATTTTCTTAAAGGGACCATGTCCACAATGGTTTGACAGTCGTGCTGTCAGTGTCCAGCAGCACCGAGGTACTGGAAACATTGAGAAGCACTGCACAAAGGTACATGGCTGCACCCAGGCTCTCCCATGACTCCTTCCAGATGCAAGGAGGTTCTCTTTCCTTCCCATGGGCAGAAGAGACCTCCCAGGACACCAAAAAATAGGTATTGGCCAAGTAATCACAAATTACTTGATGGGATACTAATGTACAAATGTTTAATGCAGAAATTTATTTCTCCATTATTATAGTGATGGTATTAACTTGTTTAAAATAAATAGGTATGTTCGCATCTCGCAGTATAATTTCAGGACCAATGTTCTTGGCCGGAATTTTCCCTACCTGGGCGAGTCTGGTGCGGGCGGCCGCCATGGCGGATCGCAAGCCCTTTGCTGGTTCCAGCCCACTGCACAAAACAACTTTTTGTTAAAAGAGCCTATTCATCCCACCCTGTGCGTTACCCAGCCCAATTAAATGGTGCGCATCTGGTGACATCATCGATGATACGCTTTCAGCCGGGATATTTAAAGAAGACATGGCCACATTGCATTTGAAGGTTCATCTAGGATAGTGCACAACACAATGCCACTGCTGCCCAGACTAGCAAAGTTGAATTAGGAGCTTAATCTGGAACCCTCCTGGTTTATATCTTATCAAGAAATGCATTTAACTATTAAGCAACCAGTGAGACCAGTCAAAAGTTAAGGGATCAGCTCAGTTGATTTGAAATGTAGAGGATTTTTTTTTAGTTAAGTGTGAAAGCTAGAAATTTGGCAAAAATATCAGCATTTAAAATAATATCAATGCAAAAGCTTTCAGTCAATCTCCTAAGTGCTGCAAACTGCGCATTTGTGGTCCTTTGTCATCAAATAGTGTCAGTCAGCTATAATTGTGCCACAAAGCTAATTCCAGGAGGCTGACATTGCAATAGAAAATAAACTATTCAAATTATAAATCATTTCGTAGGTGGAATAGTTTCAATTTAGCAATCTATTCATTGACATATAGATGTTGCTGTAGTTCTCTCCCAAAGGTCAGTGGAATTAAAGTGAAGAAAGAAAAAGCTGCTTATTTATGAGCAAAGCTACATTTTGAAACTGCTTTGACTAATATATTTAATGAGTTACTCAGCATAGTTCTACGTATGTGTTACAAATGACTTATTTCGGACTCATTTTTCCTTGACTCATTTTGAAAATTAAGTTGTGAACTACTGCTGTGTCATTTGCTTTGCTAAACAGTACCAATCTGATTATAACGCGCAAGTCAATCTGCTTACTCATAAAGCATGCACAGAAGTAACAAATTTTTAAAAAATAGGTAACTACAAAATAGGACCCAGAAGGTTTTTTTTTAAGTCCCAAAACGTGCTTGTATACAACATCAATTTGTCACAAAAGAAAAGAAAATGGGGAAACATGGAATTGATTCAAAAAGGAGGTGCAAAAATGCCATGTTCTAATCTGAACAGATAAAATCTGTACCATTCAACAGAATTGTTTTACTTTCACAATTTACTTTGAATAACCTAAGAACATAAGAAATAGGAGCAGGAGTAGGCCATACGGCCCCTCAAGCTGCTCCGCCATTTAATATGATCATGGCTGATCCGATCATGGACTCAGTTCCACTTCCCTGCCCGCTCCCTCTAACCCCTTATTCCGGTTAAGAAGCTTTCTGTCTCTGTCTTAAATTTATTCACTGACCCAGCTCCCACAGCTCACTGAGGCAGTGAATTCCACAGATTTACAACCCACTGAGAGAAGAAATTCCTCCTCATCTCAGTTTTAAATGGGCGGCCCCTTATTCTAAGATTAGGCCGCCTAGTTTTAGTCTCCCCTATCAGTGGAAACATCCTCTCTGCATCCACCTTGTCAAGCTCCCTCACAATCTTATATGTTTCGATTAAATCACCTCTCACTCTTCTGAGTTCCAATGAGTAGAGGCCCAACCTACTCAACCTTTCCTCACAAGTCAACCCCCTCATCTCCGGAATCAACCTAGTGAACCTTCTCTGAACTGCCTCCAAAGCAAGTATATCCTTTCTTAAATATGGAAACCAAAACTGTACGCAGTATTCTAAGTGTGGCCTCACCAATACCCGATGGGCTCAATTTTCCCCAAAGCATTTTTTTGGCATACTTGAAGAACATAAGAACATAAGAACATAAGAATTAGGAACAGGAGTAGGCCATCTAGCCCCTCGAGCCTGCTCCGCCATTCAATAAGATCATGGCTGATCTGGCCATGGACTCAGCTCCACTTACCCGCCCTCTCCCCGTAACCCTTAATTCCCTTATTGATTAAAAATCTATCTCTCTGTGACTTGAATACATTCAATGAGCTAGCCTCAACTGCTTCCTTGGGCAGAGAATTCCACAGATTCACAACCCTCTGAGAGAAGAAATTCCTTCTCAACTCGGTTTTAAATTGGCTCCCCCATATTTTGAGGCTGTGCCCCCTAGTTCTAGTCTCCCCTACCAGTGGAAACAACCTCTCTGCCTCTATCTTGACTATCCCTTTCATGATTTTAAATGTTTCTATAAGATCACCCCTCATCCTTCTGAACTCCAACGAGTAAAGACCCAGTCTACTCAATCTATCATCATAAGGTAACTCCCTCATCTCCGGAATCAGCCTCGTGAATCGTCTCTGTACCCCCTCCAAAGCCAGTATATCCTTCCTTAAGTAAGGCGACCAAAACTGCACGCAATACTCCAGGTGCGGCCTTACCAATACCCTATACAGTTGCAGCAGGACCTCCCTGCTTTTGTACTCCATCCCTCTCGTAATGAAGGCCAACATTCCATTCACCTTCCTGATTACATGCTGCACCTGCAAACTAACTTTTTGGGATTCATGCACAAGGACCCCCAGGTCCCTCTGCACCTCAGCATGTTGTAATTTCTCCCCATTCAAATAATATTCCCTTTTACTGTTTTTTTTTCCCAAGGTGGATGACCTCACACTTTCCGACATTGTATTCCATCTGCCAAACCTTAGCCCATTCGCTTAACCTATCGAAATCTCTTTGCAGCCTCTCTGTGTCCTCTACACAATCCACTTTCCCACTAATCTTTGTGTCATCTGCAAATTTTGTTATACTACACTCTGTCCCCTCTTCCAGGTCATCTATGTATATTGTAAACAGTTGTGGTCCCAGCACCAATCCCTGTGGCACACCACTAACCACCGATTTACAATCCGAAAAGGACCCATTTATCCCGACTCTCTGCTTTCTGTTCGCCAGCCAATTCTCTATCCATGCTAATACATTTCCTCTGACTCCGCGTACCTCTATCTTCTGCAGTAACCTTTTGTGTGGCACTTTATCGAATGCCTTTTGGAAATCTAAATACACCACATCCATCGGTACACCTCTATCCACCATGCTCGTTATATCCTCAAAGAATTCCAGTAAATTAGTTAAACATGATTTCCCCTTCATGAATCCATGCTGCGTCTGCTTGATTGCACTATTCCTATCTAGATGTCCCGCTATTTCTTCCTTAATGATAGTTTCAAGCATTTTCCCCACTACAGATGTTAAACTAACCGGCCTATAGTTACCTGCCTTTTGTCTGCCCCCTTTTTTAAACAGAGGCGTTACATTAGCTGCTTTCCAATCCGCTGGTACCTCCCCAGAGTCCAGAGAATTTTGGTAGATTACAACGAATGCATCTGCTATAACTTCCGCCATCTCTTTTAATACCCTGGGATGCATTTCATCAGGACCAGGGGACTTGTCTACCTTGAATCCCATTAGCCTGTCCAGCACTACCCCCCTAGTGATAGTGATTGTCTCAAGGTCCTCCCTTCCCACATTCCTGTGACCAGCAATTTTTGGCATGGTTTTTGTGTCTTCCACTGTGAAGACTGAAGCAAAATAATTGTTTAAGATCTCAGCCATTTCCACATTTCCCATTATTAAATCCCCCTTCTCATCTTCTAAGGGACCAACATTTACTTCAGTCACTCTTTTCCATTTTATATATCTGTAAAAGCTTTTACTATCTGTTTTTATGTTTTGCGCAAGTTTACCTTCGTAATCTATCTTTCCTTTCTTTATTGCTTTCTTAGTCATTCTTTGCTGTCGTTTAAAATTTTCCCAATCCTCTAGTTTCCCACTAACCTTGGCCACCTTATATGCATTGGTCTTTGATTTGATACTCTCCTTTATTTCCTTGGTTATCCACGGCTGGTTATCCCTTCTCTTACCGCCCTTCTTTTTCACTGGAATATATTTTTGTTGCGCACTATGAAAGAGCTCCTTAAAAGTCCTCCACTGTTCCTCAATTGTGCCACCGTTTAGTCTGTGTTTCCAGTCTACTTTAGCCAACTCTGCCCTCATCCCACTGTAGTCCCCTTTGTTTAAGCAAAGTACGCTCGTTTCTGACACAACTTCCTCACCCTCAATCTCTATTACAAATTCAACCATACTGTGATCACTCATTCCAAGAGGATCTTTTACTAGGAGATCGTTTATTTTTCCTGTCTCATTACACAGGACCAGATCTAAGATAGCTTGCTCCCTTGTAGGTTCTGTTACATACTGTTCTAAGAAACAATCCCGTATACATTCTATGAATTCCTCCTCCAGGCTACTCCGTGCAATTTGAGTTGACCAATCGATATGTAGGTTAAAATCCCCCATGACTGCTGCCGTTCCTTTTTCACATGCCTCCATTATTCCCTTGATTATTGCCCGCCCCACCGTGAAGTTATTATTTGGGGGCCTATAAACTACGCCCACCAGTGACTTTTTCCCCTTACTATCTTTAATCTCCATCCACAATGATTCAACATTTTGTTCATTAGAGCCAATATCGTCTCTCACAACTGCTCTGATGTCATCCTTTATTAACAGAGCTACCCCACCTCCTTTCCCTTCTTGTCTAACTTTCCGAATCGTCAGATACCCCGTATGTTTAATTCCCAGTCTTGGCCACCCTGCAACCATGTTTCTGTAATGGCCAGCAAATCATACCCATTTGTAATGATTTGTGCCGTCAACTCATTTACTTTATTTGAAATGCTGTGTGCATTTAGGTCGAGTGTTTTAATCCTAGTTTTTAAACCATGATTTTTAGTTTTGACCCCTCCTGCAGCCCCTTTATATTCAGTGGCCCTTTTTGTTTTTTTGCCTTGGGTTTCTCTGCCCTCCACTTTTACTCATCTCCTTTCTGTCTTTTGCTTTTGTCTCCTTTTTGTTTCCCTCTGTCTCCCTGCATTGGTTCCCAACCCCCTGCCATATTAGTTTAACTCCTCCCCAACAGCACTAGCAAACACTCCCCCTCGGACATTGGTTCCGGTTCTGCCCAGGTGCAGACCGTCCGGATTGTACTGGTCCCACCTCCCCCAGAACCTGTTCCAATGCTCCAGGAATTTGAATCCCTCCCTGCTGCACCACTGCTCAAGCCACATATTCATCTGCGCTATCCTGCGATTCCTACTCTGACTAGCACGTGGCACTGGTAGCAATCCCGAGATTACTACTTTTGAGGTTCTACTTTTTAATTTAGCTCCTAGTTACGCCCGATTTTTTGGGGCCTAGGTACGCCCCCAAAAAATATTCTATGTTTCCTTGTTGGATTTCTTCATTTTAGCGTGGCGTAACCCGACCTTTAGTTTTGGGGGTAGTGTCTTGATCTGCGCCAAAAAGATCGGGCTGCCATAGCAACCAAGGACACAATGAGAGCTGAGGCTGCAAAGTGAAGCATACAGGTAGCTCACAACACATTAAAAGAATTGAAAAACACATAACAACAACTTACCTCCAACCCTGCCCGAAGAGCTTGCCGGTCCGGTTCCATTCTCGGTGCCCATTCTGCCGCTCTCTCTCTCCTCTCTCTCTCTCTCTCTCTCTCTCTGACTGGACATTCTTTTAGTGTGTCCGGGCAGCTGCTGCGCCGATTTCCTTAACTCTCTGGAAGGTATTTCTGCAGAGGCCACATACGCTGGCCTAAGCACAACTAGAGTAACTCTCAGCTGGCCAAACTTCCCGAAATGGCCAGAGAATTGGTTGGTTACACCCACTTTGGCTGAAAAAAAAACTGATCTAAAAAAATCGCAACTAATTGAGTTACGCTGGTGCAAATTGATTGAGGAAACTGTGATTTTTCAACTTCGGACAAAAAAAGCAGTCTGCTCAAAAAAAGGGCACAAATCACTGGGGAAAATTGAGCCCTATATAACTGTAGCAAGACTTCCCTGCTTTTATACTCCATCCCCTTTGCAATAAAGGCCAACATTCCATTGAATAGAAGCTATTATCCCTAATACAAGAACAAAATACTGGGAAGCTGAAAATCTGAGATATAAACAGAAAATGCTGGAAATACTCAGCTGGTCAGGCAGCTGAGAGAAACAGAGTTAACGGCCAGAATTTTCACATTGCAGAGAGTGCGGGTTTGAGAACGAATTGGCAGTTAAAACCACTGAAATTGACAGCGCGTTGGGAACCCGCCTTCATCCTGATGATCCCCACGTTTAACTGGGGCATATTTCGAAATGAGCCATGGACCCGATCGAGAGAGGCGAGTGACCTTATTGAACTACTTAACTGCTCATTGAGAGACCCTTAAGAGGGTCTTTAATGCGAGGGTTCATCTTTTACTGTTTGTGCATGGAATTCACAGACTTCGTGACACTCGCCTTTGAAGGCAAGGCAGGTGCTCAGTGGCCATTGTGCTACTTCATTAAGTGACAGCTGGAAAAGGCACATAAATACACAAATCTTATACTTGCTTCCTTGCCTAAGGGAAAGGCTCTTGCTGACACCATTTTGTGCACAGATTCTGTTTTCAGGAGTTTGCAGCTGATTTCCGCAACCTCAGAAGCCAGACACACTACAGTGCAAGTCACTTTCACTAAGTTGGAGGATTGTGCCTCTGATCTCCACTTTACCTGGCATCTATTAGATCAGCATGGGTGTTGCTTATGCTGTTTCACCTTGGACCTCAGATTTGGACCAAAATGAGCCCTCGCACCAACAACACCAGCCACACCAGTAGCAGCAGCAGCAGCAGCAGCAACCATACCAACAGCCTTTTCCTTACCGACCTGATGCTCCACAGGAGGGGATCAGTGCAGGGCTGCACCATGCCGGAGATGATACCCCCAACACAGAGTATACAGGCAGGGGATGAGCTTCCTGGACATGATTAAACAGCAGTGCTTCAGGAGGTTCAGGTTATCGCACCAGGTCATGGCAGCTTGTAGCTTGCTGAAATAAGACCTGCTGCCCAGAGGACCTGGTGCACGCGCCTGACTGTCAAAGTCACCACTGCCCTCAACTTCTTCACCTCAAGCTGCTTCCAGGGATCTGCAGCAGACATTTGTAACATCTCGCAGTCGATGGCCCACAAATGCATCACACAGTTCACCGATGCCATGTTTCACAAATCAGCGATTTCTCTACACTTTGCCACTGATGAAGTCAGTGTTAATGAGTTGGCGCTCGGCTTTGCGGCTCTGGCTGGCTTCTCACAGGTGCAGGATGTCATCCACTACACACATATGGCCATGAAGGCACCCCCAGATCACCCAGGAGTGTTTGTGAACTGTAAAGGCTTACACTCTGTTAGATCTCTTAATTTTCAATGAGATGCGAACTCCGGTGATAGTTTAACATAACTTTATTCTGGCAGCTGCAATAAACTGCTGGCTTTATGCCAGGTCCTTTGTCCTTCTAAAACACATGGCAAAAAATGGCTGTACTTATCCTGGATCAATTTACAATCGTGAACTCGCCCACTTTGACCTTATTGGCTCAATTGATATGTTGTTAGCCCATAATTGGCTCGCTGCCAAAAGTCCTGAAATGTCATGCGTGTGTTATAGCTCAATGCAATGTGCTAACTCTCACGCAGGCAGGGTCTGTGCTTTCTCAACTCTGCAGCCTGTTTGAATTCTCTATCACACTCTCTCAATGTGCAGCTCGTCTACAACCATAGTAAGATCATTCTGCATGTGTGTGCCAGATTCTCAGTAAGCTGTCATGACTCTTTCGTCCTGCACCAGTCCACCCTCCCTCAGTTCTTCGCATCTCCAAACAGACTTACTGGCTGGCAGCTTGGAGACAAGGGCTAGTCACTGAAGACATGGCTGATGACACCCTTGAGCAGGCCAAGGAATGAGGGCGAGGAGTGCTATAATCATAGCCACTTGATGACCAGATGTGTCATAGAGCAAGCAATCGTCATGCTGAAGATGTGCTTTAGATGCCTTGACAGATCTGGAGGAGCCCTTCAATACACACCAGCCAGGGTCTCCAGAATCATCATCATATGCTGCGCAGTACACAACATAGCACAGCAGTGAGGACTGGAGCTGCAGGGAGGAGCAAGGTGCAAAGCATACAGCCTCCCTGTGGAGGAGGAGCAGATGGAACATGAGGAGGAGGAGGAGGAGGAGGAAGAACCTGAGGTCAAGATGCAACAGCATCGCACACATTGCTGCCCGCAAAGCCCGGAATAGAAACATAGAAACATAGAAAATATGTGCAGGAGTAGGCTATTCGGCCCTTCGAGCCTGCACCACCATTCAATGAGTTCATGGCTGAACATGCAATTTCAGTACCCCATTCCTGCTTTCTCGCCATACCTCTTGATCCCCCTAGTAGTAAGGACTACATCTAACTCCTTTTTGAAATTATTTAGTGAATTGGCCTCAACAACTTTCTGTGGTAGAGAATTCTTTACCACATAATGACACGATTTAGTTTAGTTGCACCAGTGCACCTATCTTGCTCCCAGATGCTGTACCAACTTCTCCCTGCCCCAGCAATACCACAAAGATGACCTAAAATGACCAAACCATTGCAATCACACACACACTCATTGCTCGAAGTTAATTGATATCTCATCATTCACTACAACTGACAAGGTCACTTCTCAGGTAGCAGGCATAAGAGGATAAGAAATAGGAGCAGGAGTAGACCATACGGCCCCTTGAGCCTGCTCCGCCATTCAGTAAGATCATGGCTGATTACCGATCTCAAATCCACTTTCCCGCCCGATCTCCATATCCCTTGATTCCCCTGCACTCCAAAAATCTATCTATCTCAGACTAATATATACTCAGATGCAGCAACTACAACCCTCTGGAGTAGAGAATTCCAAAGATTCACAACCCTCTGAGTGAAGAAATTCCTCCTCATCTCGGCTTTAAATGGCTTACCCCTTATCCTGAGACTGTGCCCCCTACTTCTAGACACTCCAGCCAGGGGAAACAACCTCTCAGCATTAACCCTGTCAATCCCCTTCAGAATCTTGTATCACCTCTCATTCTTCTAAACTCCAGAGAGTATAGACCCATTCTACATAATCTCTGATCATAAGACAGTCCTCTCATCCAAGGAATCAATCTAGTGAACCTTCGTTGCTCCACCTCCAAGGCAAGTATATCCTTCCTTAGATAAGGAGACCAAAACTGTGCACAGTATTCCAGGTGTGGTCTTACCAAGGCCTTGTACAATTGTAACAAGACTTCCTTATTCTTCTTCTCCAACCCCCTTGCAATAAAGGCCAACATACCATTTGCCTTCCTTATTGCTTGCTATACCTGCTTGCTAGCTTTCTGTGTTTCTTGCACAAGGGCACCCAAATCTCTCTGAACACCAACATTTAAAAGTTTCTCACCATTTAAAAAATACTCTGTTCTTCTATTCCTCCTACCAAAGTGAACAACCTCACACTTCCCACATTATACCTGTACTCCATCTGGCACCTTACTGCCGACTCACTTAGTCTATCTATATCCCTTTGCAGACGCTTTTTATTCTCCTCACAGCTTACTGTCCCACCTAGCTTTGTATCAGCAGCAAACTTGGATAAGATGGGAAAGTGGTGCAAAGAAATAAATTTACGTGCATCATAAATCGAACTGAAACTTACCACTAACATTTTGGCAAACACCCTTTGCATATACTTGTGCATCTACGATTGTGTCATTTTTCTTTTCCGAGAGCTTATACGAGGTGCACCCGCTGTGGCTTCAGCATAGGTAGAGGCAGGCTGCTCACTTCCCTGCTGTGACTGCTTAGATGCTTTTGGCAGATGTCCCCAGGGTTTTGGAGCCTGGGAGAGTCCCGCCAAAGACTGCTTCTCCTGCAAATGTGCAGAGGCAGACTCGGCCATCGGGATATGGGGCAGCATGTGGGGCTCTGATTAAGGGGAAGCCAAAGGGGGAGAGCGCTTTGAACAGAGCTCCCACTTCCATGTGCCCTCTCACCTGCTCAACATGCTAGCAAGGAACTGGAAAGGATCTTGCTGCACATCAGTGGGGCAATGAACACCCAAGTCTTCTTTGGTCTTCCTTTTAGAGATGAGTTGAATAAGAGTCTGCAATCTGTTGTTCACAGCAAGCATGTTCTCATTTGACTGGCGCATTGGCTGCTCCATGCAGGTGACCATCCTTTCCATGGAACAGCACATTGTCTCCATCACCTGCCTTATGGTGGTGCTCATGTTGGAGATGGACTCCTCCATCCTTTGTACAATCGGGCACATCGTGGCTGGAAAAGCTGTCAGAGCCTTGCACATTTGTTGCTGCTCCTCCACGATCACCCTCTTTGTCGACAACCTCCGAGGTTCAGCATCTGCATCCTGCTGAGCAGAGCTGGGAGCATCCTGTGCCCTCCGGCGAGTTTTCTCCACTGCTGTCCCTGCCTCCACTATTTGCTCTTGCTCACTTGTGATGCGCTAGATACTATGTGATAACACTAGTCTGTGTCTCGCAGTGCCCTTCGATGTGTGCCTACCTGCGCTGGTGCTGGGTGTATATGGGTCTGGTGATGGTACAACCTCAGAGGATGGAGCTTCCTCTGAGGAGTCATCTAACTCCTCCGACTGGACAGTGGGTGCCAGGGGCGGGGTGGGGGGTGGGGGGTGGGCGGGGGCGGGGGGCACTTGATGAATTAGAACTCTTATGATAAGAATGTGTAACGTTACCATTATACATTTATGCACATGGTGATATTACACTGGCTGCTGACATCAGTCATCATGAGGGATTATCGCACACCATGTGGGATATTTAATTCTGTCACCAGGTTGCTGGGACGTCCCCCTTTCTCTGTCTCCCATGACCAGTAGCTCTGCCACTCCACTTAATTCAAGTGCCGCCTCCTCTGCTGGCGTCAAAGACATGTATATTGGAGGGCCACCTCCGGTTCTTTGTCTTTCTCTGTTGGTCTGTGCTCTCTTCTCCTGCAAGGAGGGAAAGAAGGGAACTTTGAGTGAGAGTGATGGAATGAGTGTAAGGGATGGATGAGCTACATCTATAGAGGGTGACTATGAGGGACTGGCATGACATAGCCAAACAGCCTCCTTCTGTGGCATTACTTACAAAGGGCCCAATTTTGTCCATGACTTGCATCAATTTTTTTGGAGTAAGTTGTTTTTTCTGGCGTAAGTTAAAAAATGTCATTTTCCCCCAAAGATTTGCTCCAGAGTAAGTCAGTTAGGTACGATTTTTTTTAATTCAGTTTTTTTTTTCAAAAGGGGGCGTTCCCAGACACTTACGCCAGTTTCGGCCATTTATGCCACTTTGGCCGGCTAAAACTTACTCCAAATCGGCTTAGGTCAGCGTATGTGGCCAGCTCTGAAAAACCTTGTGGGCAGTTTAGAAATCGGCGCAGGCTAGTACATTTAAAGCACCAAGACTTACAAAGCACTAAACAAAGCACAAAAAACAATAAGCAATCAATCAATAACAAATAAAAAATAGAAGTCCTACCTTAATGCCAGAATCAAGTTTTTTTTTAAAGTTTGCCCCCCCCCCCCATCAAAACACTCTTTCTCCCCACCCCCCCCCCCCCCCACCCAAACCTCTCGTCCTCCCCCCCTCCCCAATCAAAACTCTCAAACACAATCATCAATACATAAAAAATAAAACTGAAGTCCTACCTCGGCCCAGGAACTCGGCGGGCCGGCCGGCTGGTGCGGGAGGCCACTCGGCCGGGGATAGGGTGCGGCAAGATCGGTGCGTCCCTTCGGCCGGGGATAGGGGCTGCAAACATTAGGTCCTGCTCATAGCCCGCAGGACACGCTGGGAGAGCAGGAGCATGCGCGCAGTCTTCACTGCGCATGTGCGCAGGTGTCGGCACTGTTTTCGGCGCTGGCCTGTTGCTCCGCCCCCCCTCCCCCCCTTCACAATGCACGCCAGGTAAGTACGCCGATAAAAGGGGTTGGGCAAAATTGAGCCCAAAGAAAGCCAAGTGTGACGTCACAGGAAAGCACAAAATTGATTCGTTAGTCAGTATTTCTCTTTCTTTTTTCTTAACTTGGGAATTGCTTTAAATTAAGAGCCAGGATTAAAAACTAAACATGGATAATTGAAATGTCCAAACTTGAAAACTTAATTAATGAAATAAAATAGATTGGAGATGGCAGGGTGGTCGATGCATTGCAGCTGCAGCATGTGGGAGCTGGTGGACATCAGTGTGATCCACGGTGACCACATCTGTAGTAAGTGTTGGCAGCTCAAGGAACTTCGGCTACGAGTTGAGGAGTTGAAGTCCGAGCTTCAAACACTGCGACACATCAAGGAGAGGGAGAGTTACCTGGACTGTGTTCCAGCAGAGAGTCACACCCCTAAGGTTAAATAATTCAAATTTGGTCTGTGGTCAGGGACAGGAGGGTATGACTATGAGTGAGGCAGGTATGGGGACCGAGGATATAGTGATGAAGGAGCCTCAGCCTTTGCAATTGTCCAACAGGTACGAGATTCTTACTCCCTGTGTGGACGAGAGCAGGGATTGCAGGGAGGATGAGCAAACTGACCACATCACCCTGGTACAGGGGGCCATTCAAGTTGCGGGAGTATAAAGAAATATTGTAGTGGTAGGGGACAGTATAGTTTGGGGGTCGAGAGCGAGATTCCCAAAGGTTGTGTTGCCTGCCCAATGCCAGGGTTAAGGACATCTCATCTGGGCTGGAGAGGAACTTGGAGTAGGAGGGGAAAGATCCAGTAATCATGGTCCACATAGGTACAAATGACATAGGTTGGATAAAGAAAGAGGTTCTGCTGAGGGAGTATGAGCAGCTAGATGCTAAATTAAAAAGCAGAACCACAAAGGTAATAATCTCTGGATTACGACTTGAGCCACGAGCAAACTTGCATAGGGTAAATAGGATCAGAGAGTTGATCACGTGACTCAAAGATTGGTATGGGAGAAATGGGTTTCGATTTATGGGGCATTGGCACCAGGACTGGGATAAGAGGGAGCTGTTCTGTCGGCACAGGCTTCACTTGAACCAGGCTGGGGCCAGTGTCCTGGTGAATCGAATAACTAGGGCTGTAGATAGGGCTTTAAACTAAATAGTGGGGGGGAGGGATCAGGTGAGTGGAAATGTAAAAAGTCAAAAAGAAAGGAGAAGGCAATGGTGCAGAATAGCGATAGGGGTAATGATAACCAGCGTATCACAGGAAGGGACAGAGCGTATAAACATAAGAGTGCATCAGAAAGTGGGTTCAGAGTAGGGAAAAATGGTAAATTTATTTGAATGCATGCAGCATTTGTAACAAGATAGATGAGTTGACAGCACAAATAGATATAGATGGGTATGATCTGATAGCCATTATAGAGACATGGTTGCAAGGTGACCAAAGCTGGGAACTGAATATTCAGGTGTATTTGCCATTCAAGAAGGATAAGCAGAAAGGAAAATGAGGGGGTTGCTCTGTTAATAAAGGATGAGATCAGTGCAGTAGTGAGAAATAATATTGGCTCAGAAGTGTAGAATCAATGGGTGGAGATGAGAAATAATAAGGGAAAGAAGTCATTGGTGGCAGTAATCTATAGGCCCCCTAACAGTAGCTACACTGTTGGATGGAGTATAAATCAAGAAATAATGGAGGCTTGTAAAAAAGGTACGGCAATAATCATGAGTGATTTTAATCTTCATATTGATTGGACAAATCAAATTGGTAAAGGTAGCCATGAGGAAGAGTTCATAGAGTGTATTCAGGATGGTATTTTAGAACAATACATTGTGAAAACAACCAGGGAGCAGACTATTTTAGATCGAGTAATGTGCAATGAGACTGGATTAATTAGTGATCTCATCATAAAGGATCCTCTTGGGAAGAGTGATCATAGCATGGTAGAATTTCAAATTCAGTTTGAGAGTGAGAAAGGTAGGTCTCAAACTAGTGTCCTGAACTTAAATAAAGGCAATTACAAAGGAATGAATGCAGAGTTGGCTAAAGTGCACTGGGAAAATATATTAAAAGGTAAAACGGTAGGTGAGCAGTGGCAAACATGCAAGGAAATATCTCATAACTCTCAGCAAAGATATATCCCAGTGAGAAAGAAAGATTCGAAGAAAAGGTTGAACCATCCGTGGCTAAACTAAGGAAGTAAAGGATGGTATCAAATTGAAAACAAAGTCGTACAATGTTGCGAAGAATAGTGGAAGGCCAGAGGATTGGGAAATTTTTTGAAACCAGCAAAGGATGACTAAAAAAATAATAAAGGGAGAGAAGATTGTTTATGAGAGTAAACTAGCAAGAAATATAAAAACAGACAGTAAGAGCTTCTACAGGTATATAAAAAGGAAGTGAGTAGCTATAGTAAATGTTGGTCCCTTAAATGATGTTACTGGGGAATTAATAATGGGAAACAGGGAAATCGTAGAGACTCTGAACAAATATTTTGTATCAGTCTTCATGGTAGAAGACACTAAATGCATCCCAAAAAATGATATTCAAGAGTCTATTGTGGGGGGGGGGGGTGGTGGGGTGTGGTGTTAAAATAATCTCTATCACTAGAGAAAAAGTACTGGGCAAACTAATGGTACTAAATGTGGACAAGTCCCCTGAACTTGATGGCCTGCATCCTAGGGTCTTAAAAGAAGTGGCTGCACAGATAGTGGATGCATTGGTTGTAATCTACCAAAATTCCCTGGATTCTGGAGAGGTACCAGCAGATTGGAAACCCCAATTGTAACGACCCTATTTAAGAAAGGAGGGAGACAGAAATCTGGAACCAATAGACCAGTTAGCCTAGCATCTGTCATTGGGAAATGCTGGAATCCATTATTAAGGAAGTAGTAGCAGGACATTTAGAAAGTCATAATACAGAGTCAGCATGGTTTTATGAAAGGGAAATCATGTTTGTCAAGCTTGCTGGGAATCTTTGAGGATGATACCAGCAGGGTGGATAAATGGGAACCAGTGGATGTGGTGTATTTGGATTTCCAGAAGGCATTAGCTAAGGTGCCACATAAAAGGTTACTGCACAAGATAAGAGCTCATGGGGTTGGGGGTAATATATTAGCATGGATAGAGAATTGGCTAACTAACAGAAAGCAGATAGGTGGGAAAGCAAGTTATGAGGAGGATGCAAATAATCTGCAAAGGTCTATAGATCGACTAAGTGAGTGGGCAAAAATTTGGCAGATGGAGTATAATGTGGGAAAATGTGAGGTTATCCACTTTGGTAGGAAAAATAAAAAAGCAAATTATTATTTAAATGGGGAGAGATTACAAAATGCTGTGGTACAGAGGGATCTGGTGGTTCTTGTACATGAAACACAAAAAGTTAGCATGCAGGTAGAGCAAGTAATTAGCAAGTCAAATGGAATGTTGGCCTTTATTGGAAGAGGGATGGAGTATCAAAGTAGGGAAGTCCTGCTACAACTATTGGTGAGGCCACACCTGGAGTACAGTTTTGGTCTCCTTATTTAAGGAGGGATAGACTTGCATTGGAGGCAGTTCAGAGAAGGTTCACGAGGTTGATTCCTGAGATGAAGGGGTTGTCTTATAAAGAAAGGTTGAGCCGGTTGGACCTATACTCATTGGAGTTTAGAAAAATGAGAGGTGATCTTATTGAAATATATAAGATACTGAGGGGCCTTGACAGGGTAGATGCAGGGGATGTTTCCCCTCATGGGGGAATCTAGAACTAGAGGGCATAGTCTCAGAATAAGGAGTCGTCCATTTAGAATGGAAATGAGGAGGAATTTCTTCTCTCAGAAGGTCGTGACTCTTTGGAATTCTGTACCCCAGAGAGCTGTGAAGACTGGGTCATTGAATATATTTAATTGAAGGGAGTCGAGGGTTATGGGGAGCGGGCAAGGAAGTGGAGTTAAGGCCATGATCAGATCAGCCATGATCTTAGTGAATGCACAGTAGGCTCGAGGGGCCAAATGGCCTACGTCTGCTCCTATTTCTTATGTTCTTATTTTTTTATGTTTCCAGGATTGCATTAGGCTGAGGGTGAGTGTCAGTGCTAGTTAGTCAGATAGGGATTTGGGTAGCGGCATAGACAGTGAGAGATGGGTGCAGTACAAGGTAGGTTGGTGTGAGGAGTGATGTGCAGGAAGGCAGAGTGATGGGATTGGGGTGACACTCACATCAGGATGTAGTTGAATGTGGAATTGTACTCATCTTTCCTGACCTCATGAGATCATTAAATCTCCTGTGACACTGTATCCAGGAATGGCTCACTTCAGCCCTGCTGCTGACTTCTTCGGTGATCTACAGCCATGCCCTCTTGGTATCAGTGGCTGGTCTCTTCCTGCCATTACCAGGGAATAGGATCTTCCTCTGTGCCCTGACTCCCTGGAGCAGAACTTCCAGGGAGGAATCCAAAAACTTGGGCACAGCCTTCTGGCGCTGAGACTGCTTCCCTCCTTGCACCCTCACCCTTAAAGTCTTGGATGGCTAAGCATAGACATCTCTTCCAACCACCTCTGAGCCTCCTACAACAACCTTCAACTGTGATGTGTGCAAGGATCCTTTAAGTATCTGAGCTGAAGGCGAATCATCGGTGACGTCATCAGACCTGCTCCAGGTAATTGGCCGGGAAACCCGCATGACTCATTCAATTGATCTAATTAAGTTAAATGCACAATGGAGACCACAAGGAGGAAATGTTCTTAATGGCGACCCCATATGCACCCAACCCGACTCAAAGGTAATAATTCTGGCCAATGTTTCAGGTCGATGACTTTTCATCATCCCTGATGCCTATCTATCTTACCGACCATCTCAACTTCCGTGTGGACTTTATGAGAAGAAATGGGCATTTTGAGGGAATGGAGTCTCATCACTTAATTGGGACTGGCCTAAATCATCCTTTTGGCCCAAGTAGAATAGAAATGTTTTGCTTTTCTGCACCCTATACTTCTTCAAGAGATAGTTCAATAGTAGTTAGAGAATTATCAATGTAACCGCATATTTACCTATTGAAGTGCCCGTGACTGTGACAATTTTCCTCCCTTGTAAGGGCGTGACACCTTTTTTTCTCCATCTTGACTTTCTCCAACCCATCAGATTTATATTTCTAGAGCTCAATTCTGTTATGCTCTTCCAAACTTTAGAGTTGATGACCTGGAACTGATGGAACTGAACTAATTTCTCCAGAGAGTTGTGCAAGTTCTCACTCAATCAAATGAACCATTTATTAAGGGTACCTATCACCTATAGAAGGGAGTGAAAGACATTTAGCAAATTACTGCATAAATATTGGGCTTGTGCTGCAATTCCTCAAACATTTAGGCACTAATTGAAAATTATAAAATTAATCCCTCCTCTTTCTGTCAGGTGTAAGTGTCCAATATGAAATTAGTTTATCCAAGCCATAGTAAACATGAATATGTAGCTAGAAGAGCTGTGGATTTTCAGGGCCATGCAGTCTAGGATTGCACATGAAGAATGGCCATTTGGGCAAAGTACTAGATTGTGAACAGTAGCCACGGCATCGTAGTCCAATGAAGAATTGCTGGTCTTGAAATTTTACAGGAGTTCTCCTTCTATCCTGCCTATATGTTGGCAAGGCATTAGTTGAATCACCAGAGAAACGGTGTTGTAATACATTTGCTTCACAGGTTATTTGCTTAAGAATTCATAGCAACACATTGCTTATAAGAACTAGGTGGTTTATTAGCAAAGGTTCAACAATCACACTACACATTACCAGTTCATCCACCAGGCTCACAACCACCTGCCTCATTGTGGATCCTCTGAATGTAAATGACTGAAAGCAATTGTTTACACCATTTCTCTAGAGTATCCATCAGTCCCCACTAATGTTATTGCAAATGACAAGTGAAAAGCAAGATAGATAAAGGTCTCATGATCTGCTTTTAAATCCTTCCCATTATGTTCATCCACCACATGAGCAATGTGCACCTATTCTTTCACAGTGATAAAGCATGACATAGTGACAAACAACTGCAACAGAAGTTTATTTAAACCATGGATTTAATATTCATATGGCACTGTAGATATTCACATTGTGTTTGCAAATAAAATAGCATTTTAATGGTATGATATTAGACTTCCCCTAGTGTTGACTTTAGCATGGACACAAATTCCAGGAATAAAAACTGAGTACTAAATAACATTATTGATACTTTAAAAAGATGTATTACTCCTGCAGTGAGTGGGAGAAGCTGGTCCAGTTTCACTGGGAGCTATATCTGGAAAACACATCCAACAGTTGCATAGATTCCTGCAAAAGGAAGTTCCAATGCAGTACTACATTAGCTCCAGCTATCACATGCCAAAGAGTAAAATTAACTTACCAAGCAACACCACAAGGTGGGGATCATATAACAGTCAAAAATATGATATCTTATTTGCTAAATATATAATAAAGCCTGTGAGAAATATGGATGTCATTTCATTTTGTGCAACAGATAATATGACCTAGTCTAAACAATTTAAATTGACCTTGCAACTTAAATGTATGCTGCACAGAGTTGACCACTTCAAATACAGTCTTTGTATAATCAAAATTTAAGAGATAAACATTGAGAAGACCAAAGCTAATGGCCCAGAATTTACAGCCAAAATAACAACGAGTTTAGTGTCACTCACCATTACTAATGAATAAATTGTCCAGCAACTTATGGCAAGGAAGAGATATCTCATAAAGTTTTTGCTCCGCTGTTAGACTCGTGAAAACAGCAGCTCGCTCTCAATCTCCCGTGAGTTTTTTGAAGTTGCTGCATTTGCACATTAATTGCCCATTAAACTCATTGCAGAAAGTTAGTGCTCACATTTAACAGCGTAAGTACCTTTTTAATGGGGACACTTATGATCCTGCAATGCAAATCAACCTCTCCTGCCCAGAAAGGGAAACAATTAAACTGTAGAGTCTCATTCCTACAGGTAGTAAATTATTGTTAGAGATTTTTTTAATTTAAAATATATTAATGTTTTTCTTACTTTTCCTTTCTCTTTTTTCAATCACACTTAATCCAAACTTTCTTTATTTCTCTTTCTTTACCTGATTTGACGCTAATTCACCTTATTTCCTTCCATCTTTCTAAATTCTTAAGTTTCATTTCTTATTGGTTAAAGAGACAGACAGTTGGTCCCATCATTCACCAAGTTCCCAGGTGTCCCGTTGGCCTTGACACACAGTTATCAATTCAGACTTCCAGCAATTTGCAGTACAAACATTTTTCTAGCCGAAGGGTGAGGGAAAAAGTCTAACTAAAAGGGCACACCGTGAGATGCCCCACTCCAGCAAATTCTGAGCCACTGTCTTTGGCTTCAGTACCAAACTCTTCACTCTTGCCACAGACTCCATCCCTCTTCCCCACTGTCTCAGGCAGAACCAAACTTTTCATAGTCTCGGTGTACTATTCAACCCTGAACTGAGCATCCAATCCCTAAACCTCTACCTCAGAAAGCCCACTTACTTCAACCTCTGTAATATTGTCTATTTTTGTCCTATCTCCACTATTTGTCATTCTGGGCAGGACCGGAACCAATGTCCTAGGGGGAGTGTTTGCTAATGCTGTTGGGGAGGATTTAAACTAATATGGCAGGGGGATGGGAACCAATGCAGGGAGACAGAGGGAAACAAAAAGGAGGCAAAAGCAAAAGACAGAAAGGAGATGAGGAAAAGTGGAGGGCAGAGAAACCCAAGGCAAAGAACAAAAAGGGCCACTGTACAGCAAAATTCTAAAAGGACAAAGGGTGTTAAAAAAACAAGCCTGAAGGCTTTGTGTCTTAATGCAAGGCGTATCCGCAATAAGGTGGATGAATTAACTGTGCAAATAGATGTTAACAAATATAATGTGATTGGGATTACGGAGACGTGGCTCCAGGATGATCAGGGCTGGGAACTCAACATCCAGGGGTATTCAACATTCAGGAAAGATAGAATAAAAGGAAAAGGAGGTGGGGTAGCATTGCTGGTTAAGGAGCAAATTAAGGCAATAGTTCGGAAGGACATTAGCTTGGATGATGTGGAATCTATATGGGTAGAGCTGCAGAATACCAAAGGGCAAAAAACGTTAGTGGGAGTTGTGTACAGACCTCCAAACAGTAGTAGTGATGTTGGGGAGGGCATCAAACATGAAATTAGGGGTGCGTGCAATAAAGGTGCAGCAGTTATAATGGGTGACTTTAATATGCACATAGATTGGGTTAACCAAACTGGAAGCAATACGGTGGAGGAGGATTTCCTGGAGTGCATAAGGGATGGTTTTTTAGACCAATATGTCGAGGAACCAACTAGGGGGGAGGCTATCTTAGACTGGGTGTTGTGTAATGAGAGAGGATTAATTAGCAATCTCGTTGTGCGAGGCCCCTTGGGGAAGAGTGACCATAATATGGTGGAATTCTGCATTAGGATGGAGAAAGAAACAGTTAATTCAGAGACCATGGTCCAGAACTTAAAGAAGGGTAACTTTGAAGGTATGAGGCGTGAATTGGCTAGGATAGATTGGCGAATGATACTGAAGGGGTTGACTGTGGATGGGCAATGGCAGACATTTCGAGACCGCATGGATGAACTACAACAATTGTACATTCCTGTCTGGCGTAAAAATAAAAAAGGGAAGGTGGCTCAACCATGGCTATCAAGGGAAATCAGGGATAGCATTAAAGCCAAGGAAGTGGCATACAAATTGGCCAGAAATAGCAGCGAACCCGGGGACTGGGAGAAATTTAGAACTCAGCAGAGGAGGACAAAGGGTTTGATTAGGGCAGGGAAAATGGAGTACGAGAAGAAGCTTGCAGGGAACATTAAGACGGATTGCAAAAGTTTCTATAGATATGTAAAGAGAAAAAGGTTAGTAAAGACAAACGTAGGTCCCCTGCAGTCAGAATCAGGGGAAGTCATAACGGGGAACAAAGAAATGGCGGACCAATTGAAAAAGTACTTTGGTTCGGTATTCACTGAGGAGGACACAAACAACCTTCCGGATATAAAAGGGGTCGGAGGGTCTAGTAAGGAGGAGGAACTGAGGGAAATCCTTATTAGTCGGGAAATTGTGTTGGGAAAATTGATGGGATTGAAGGCCGATAAATCCCCAGGGCCTGATGGACTGCATCCCAGAGTACTTAAGGAGGTGGCCTTGGAAATAGTGGATGCATTGACAGTCATTTTCCAACATTCCATTGACTCTGGATCAGTTCCTATCGAGTGGAGGGTAGCCAATGTAACCCCACTTTTTAAAAAAGGAGGGAGAGAGAAAACAGGGAATTATAGACCGGTCAGCCTGACCTCAGTAGTGGGTAAAATGATGGAATCAATTATTAAGGATGTCATAGCAGTGCATTTGGAAAATGGTGACATGATAGGTCCAAGTCAGCATGGATTTGTGAAAGGGAAATCATGCTTGGCAAATCTTCTGGAATTTTTTGAGGATGTTTCCAGTCGAGTGGACAAGGGAGAACCAGTTGATGTGGTATATTTGGACTTTCAGAAGGCTTTCGACAAGGTCCCACACAAGAGATTAATGTGCAAAGTTAAAGCACATGGGATTGGGGGTAGTGTGCTGACATGGATTGAGAACTGGTTGTCAGACAGGAAGCAAAGAGTAGGAGTAAATGGGGACTTTTCAGAATGGCAGGCAGTGATTAGTGGGGTACCGCAAGGTTCTGTGCTGGGGCCCCAGCTGTTTACACTGTATATTAATGATTTAGACGAGGGGATTAAATGTAGTATCTCCAAATTTGCGGATGACACTAAGTTGGGTGGCAGTGTGAGCTGCGAGGAGGATGCTATGAGGCTGCAGAGCGACTTGGATAGGTTAGGTGAGTGGGCAAATGCATGGCAGATGAAGTATAATGTGGATAAATGTGAGGTTATCCACTTTGGTGGTAAAAACAGAGAGACAGATTATTATCTGAATGGTGACAGATTAGGAAAAGGGGAGATGCAAAGAGACCTGGGTGTCATGGTACATCAGTCATTGAATGTTGGCATGCAGGTACAGCAGGCGGTTAAGAAAGCAAATGGCATGTTGGCCTTCATAGCGAGGGGATTTGAGTACAGGGGCAGGGAGGTGTTGCTCCAATTGTACAGGGCCTTGGTGAGGCCACACCTGGAGTATTGTGTACAGTTTTGGTCTCCTAACCTGAGGAAGGACATTCTTGCTATTGAGGGAGTGCAGCGAAGGTTCACCAGACTGATTCCCGGGATGGCGGGACTGACCTATCAAGAAAGACTGGATCAACTGGGCTTGTATTCACTGGAGTTCAGAAGAATGAGAGGGGACCTCATAGAAACGTTTAAAATTCTGACGGGGTTAGACAGGTTAGATGCAGGAAGAATGTTCCCAATGTTGGGGAAGTCCAGAACCAGGGGACACAGTCTAAGGATAAGGGGGAAGCCATTTAGGACCGAGATGAGGAGAAACTTCTTCACCCAGAGAGTGGTGAACCTGTGGAATTCTCTACCACAGAAAGTTGTTGAGGCCAATTCACTAAATATATTCAAAAAGGAGTTAGATGAAGTCCTTACTACTAGGGGAATCAAGGGGTATGGTGAGAAAGCAGGAATGGGGTACTGAAGTTGCATGTTCAGCCATGAACTCATTGAATGGCGGTGCAGGCTAGAAGGGCCGAATGGCCTACTCCTGCACCTATTTTCTATGTTTCTATGTTTCTAAATTCTCATTAATGCATTTGTCATCTCCATATTCGACTATTCCAGTACCCCACCTCACTGGTTTCCCATTCTCCAAACTCCATTACCACTTCCATCAAAATTTGCTGCGTATATTTCATCTCACACCATAACCTGCTCACCCATTGTCCAAGTCCTCGTTGGACTACATTAGCTCCTGGCACCGCAATGCCTCAAATTTGCAGTTGTCATCCTTGCATTTAAATCTCTCCATTGTCTTGCCCTTCCTTATCTCAGTAAATTCCTCCAGTGGCACAACCATCCCACCCAACCCTGAACTCACCGTCACTCTGATTTTGGAATCTTGTGTCTCCTCCCATTCTCTAGTCCCCACATTGGCAATCCCTTTCTACAATTATTTCTGAACATCCTGACTACCTATTGTTCCAGCTCTCTTACTGACTCTAGTTCTTAATCTACTACTGCTATGAAATGCTCCCTGAGTGGAATAAATGTGATATATTCTTTACGACCTCACAAACACACAGACTGCAAGATGGTTTCATTAACTCAGGAACATGTCAGGTGACCTGTCACCTGATACCTTTATTATGAAAAAAGTAATGGCTGCATTACCACAGTAGTACACTAGGTGGATCAGTAGTCCACTCAATAGAAACATAGAAAATAGGTCTAGGAGTAGGCCACTCGGCCCTTCGAGCCTGCACCACCATTCAATATGATCATGGCTGATCATGCAACTTCAGTACCCCATTCCTGCTTTCTCTCCATACCCCTTGATCCTCTTAGCCGTAAGGGCCACATCTAACTCGCTTTTGAATATATCTAACGAACTGACCTCAACAACTTTCTGTGGTAGAGAATTCCACAGCTTCATAATTCTCTGAGTGAAGAAGTTTCTCCTCAACTCGGTCCTAAATGGCTTACCCCTTATCCTTAGGCTGTGACCCCTGGTTCTGGACTTCCCCAACATCGGGAACATTCTTCCTGCATCTAACCTGTCCAATCCCGTCAAAATTTTACATTTTTCTATGAAATCCCCTCTCATTCTTCTAAATTCCTGTGAATATAAGCCTAGTCGATCAAGTCTTTCTTCAGATGTCAGTCCTGCCATCCCAGGAATGAGTCTGGTGAACCTTCGCTGCACTCCCTCAATAGTAAGAATGTGCTTCCTCAGATTAGGAGAACAAAACTGTACACAATACTCAAGGTATGCCACAGGGATCGGTGCTGGGACCACAACTGTTTACAATATACATAGATGACCTGGAAGAGGGGACAGAGTGTAGTGTAACAAAATTTGCATATGACACAAAGATTAGTGGGAATGCGGGTTGTGTAGAGGACACAGAGAGGCTGCAAAGAGACTTATATAGGTTCAGTGAATGGGCTAAGGTTTGGCAGATGGAATACAATGTCAGAAAATGTGAGGTCATCCACCTTGGAAAAAAAAAACAGTGAAAGGGAATATTATTTGAATGGGGAGAAATTACAACATGCTGCGGTGCAGAGGGACCTGGGGGTCCTTGTGCATGAATCACAAAAAGTTAGTTTGCAGGTGCAGCAGGTAATCAGGAAGGCGAATGGAATGTTGGCCTTCATTGCGAGAGGGATGGAGTACAAAAGCAGGGAGGTCCTGCTGCAACTGTATAGGGTATTGGTGAGGCCGCACCTGGAGTACTGCATGCAGTTTTGATCACCTTACTTAAGGAAGGATATAATAGCTTTGGAAGGGGTACAGAGACGATTCACTAGGCTGATTCCGGAGATGAGGGATTACCTTACGATGATAGATTGAGTAGTCTGGGTCTTTACTCGTTGGAGTTCAGAAAGATGAGGGGTGATCTTATAGAAACATTTAAAGTAATGAAAGGAATAGACAAGATAGAGGCAGAGAGGTTGTTTCCACTGGTCGGGGAGACTAGAACAAGGTGGCACAGCCTCAAAATACGGAAGTGCCAATTTAAAACCGAGTTGAGAAGGAATTTCTTCTCCCAGAGGGTTGTGAATCTGTGGAATTCTCTGCCCAAGGAAGCAGTTGAGGCTAGCTCATTGAATGTATTCAAATCACAGATAGATAGATTTTTACCCAATAAAGGAATTAAGGGTTATGGGGAGCGGGCGGGTAAGTGGAGCTGAGTCCACAGCCAGATCAGCCATGATCTTGATGAATGGCGGAGCAGGCTCGAGGGGCTACATGGCCTACTCCTGCTCCTAATTCTTATGTTCTTATGTTATGTTCTTATGTTCAAAACTGCACACAATACTCAAGGTGTGGTCTCACCAAGGCACTGTACAACTGCAGTAAGACCTCACTGCTTCTATACTCAAATCCCCTCGCTATGAAGGCCAGCATGCCATTTGCTTTCTTTACTGCCTGCTGTACTGCGTGGCTACCTTGAATGACTGACGTACCATGATACACAGGTCTTGTTGCACCTGCCCTTTTACTAATCTGTCACCATTCAGATAATAGTCTGCCTTCCTGTTTTTGCCACCAAATTGGATAACCTCACACTTATCAACATTATACTGCATCTGCCATGCATTTGCCCATTCATCTCACCTGTCCAAGTCCCCCTGCAGCCTCCTAGCATCCTCCTCGCAGCTCGCACTGCCACCCAGTTTAGTGTCATCTGCAAACTTGGAGATATTACCTGCAATTCCTTCGTCTAAATCATTAATGTATATAGTAAATAGCTGGGGTCCCAGCACTGAATCCTGCGGCACTCCACTAGTCACTGCCTGCCATTCTGAAAAGGACACGTTTATTCCCACTCTTTGCTTCCTGTCTGCCAACCAGTTCTCTATCCATATCAATATCTTACCACCAATACCATGTGCCTTAATTTTGCAAACTAATCTCTTGTGTGGGGCCTTGTCAAAAGCCTTTTGAAAGTCCAAATACACCACATCAACTGGTTCTCCCTTATCCACTCTATTAGTTACATCCTCAAAAAACTCTAGAAGATTTGTCAAGCATGATTTCCCTTTCGTAAATCCATGCTGACTTGGACCGATCCTGTCACTGCTTTCCAAATACGTTGCTATTATATTTTTAATAATTGATTCCAGCATTTTCCCCACCACCAATGTCAAGCTAACCGGTCTATAATACCCTGTTTTCTCTCTCCCTCCTTTTTTAAAAAGTGGGGTTACATTAGCTACCCTCCAATCCATAGGAACTGAACCAGAGTCCATAGAATGTTGGAAAATGACCACCAATGCATCTACTATTTCTAGGGCCACTTCCTTAACTACTCTGGGATGCAGACTATCAGGCCCTGGGGATTTATCGGCCTTCAGTCCCTTCAATTTCCCTAACACCATTTTCTGACTAATAAGGATTTCCCTCAGTTCCACCTTCTTGCTAGACCCTCGATTCCCTAGTATTTTCGGGAGTTTATTCGTGACTTCCTTAGTGAAGACAGAACCAAAGTATTTGTTCAATTGGTCTGCCATTTCCTTGTTCCTCATTATGAATTCACCTGATTCTGACTGCAAGGGACCTATGTTAGTCTTCGCTAATCTTTTCTCGTCACATATCTGTAGAAGCTTTTACAGTCAGTTTTTAGGTTCCCTGCAAGCTTACTCTCATACTCTATTTTCCCCCTCCTAATTAAACTCTTAGTCCTCCTCTACTGAATTCTAAATTTCTCCCAGTCCTCAGGTTTTCTGCTTTTTCTGGCCAATTTATATGCCTCTTCCTTGGATTTAACACTTTCCCTAATTTCCCTTGTTAGCCACGGTTGAGCCACCTTCCCTTTTTTATTCTTACACCAGACAGGGATGTACAATTGTTATAGATCATCCATGTGATATTTAAATGTCTGCCATTGCCTATCTACCATCAACCCTTTAAGTATCATTCTCCAGTCTATCCTAGCCAATTTATGTCTCATACCATCGAAGTTTCCCTTCTTTAAGTTCAGGACCCTAGTCTCTGAATTAACTGCATCACTCTCCATCTTAATGAAGAATTCTACCATATTATGGTCACTCTTCCCCAAGGGGCCTCGCATGACCAAATTGCTAATTAATCCTCTCTTGTTACACAATACCCAGTCTAGGATGGCCTACTATCTAGTTGGTTCCTTGACATATTGGTCTAGAAAACCATCCCTTATAGACTCCAGGAAATCCTCCTCCACAGTATTGTTACCAGTTTGGTTAGCCCAATCTATATGCAGATTAAAGTCACCCATGATAACTGCTGTACCCTTATTGCATGCGTCCCTAATTTCCTGTTTGATGCCATCCCCAGCCTCCCTACTACTGTTTGGTGATCTATACACAACTCCCACTCACGTTTTCTGCCCTTTGGTGTTTCGCAGCTCTACCCATATAGATTCCACATCATCCACGTTAATGTCCTTCCTTACTATTGCGTTAATCTCCTCTTTAACCAGTAACGCTACCCCACATCCTTTTCCTTCCTGTCTGTCCTTCCTGAATATTGAGTTCCCAGCCTTGGTCACCTTGGAGCCATGTCTCCGTAATCTCAATTACATCATATCCGTTAACAGCTATCTGCGCAGTCAATTCATCTTCCTTATTACGAATGCTCCTCGCATTGAGACTCAGAGCCTTCAGGCTTGTTTTTTTAACACTCTTTGTCCTTTTAGAATTATGGTGTAATGTGGCACTTTTTGATTTTTGCCCTTGATTTCTCTGCCCTCCACTCTTGCGTTTCTCCTTCCTACCTTTAGCATCTGCCCCCTTTTTATTTCCCTCTGCCTCCCTGGATAGATTCCCATCCCCCTGACATTTTAGTTTAAACCCTCCACAACAACACCAGCAAACACTCTGCCTAGGACATCGGTTCCGGTCCTGCCCAGTTGAAGTCCGTCCGGTTTGTACTGGTCCCACCTCCCCCAGAACCAGTTCCAATGTCCCAGGAATTTGAATCCCTCCCCCTTGCACCATTCCTCAAGCCACGTATTTATCTGAGCTGTCCTGCAATTCCTACTCTGACTAGCATGTGGCACTGGTAACAATACTGAGATTACTACCCTTGAGGTCCTACTTTTTAATTTAACTCCTAGCTCCCTAAATTCAGCTTGTAGGTCCTCATCCCGTTTCTTTCCTATATCATTGGTACCTATATGTACCACGACAGCTGGCTGTTCACCCTTCCCCTCCAGAATGCGCTGCAGCCTCTCCGAGACATCCTTGGCCCTTGCACCAGGGAGGCAACATAGCATCCTGGAGTCTCATTTGCGGCCGCAGAAACGCCTATCTATTCCCCTTACAATAGAATCCCTTATCACTATAGCTCTCCCACTCTTTTTCCTGCCCTCCTGTGCAGCAGAGCCACCCCGGTGCCACGGACTTGGCTGCTGCTGCCTTCCCCTGAAGAGCCAACTCCCCCAATGGTACCCAAGATGGTGTATCTGTTTTGGAAGGAGATAACCACAGTGGACCCCTGCACTACCTTCCTTCCACTGCTCTGCCTGATGGTCACCCATTCCCTAGCTCGCTGTGTAACCTTTACCTGCAGTGTGACCAACTCACTTAACGTGTTATTCACGACATCCTCAGCATTGCAGATGCTCCACAGTGAATCCATCCGCAGCTCCAGTGCCACAATGCAATCTGTCAGGAGCTGCAGCTGGATACACTTCCTGCACATGTCGTTGTCAGGGTCACTGGAAGCATCCCTGACTTCCCACATAGCACAGGAGGAGCATGACATGGGTCTGGGCTCTCCTGCCATGACTTATCTCTTAAATTAACCTAATTGGTAACAACGCCAAAGGTCTCTTACTGATAAGAAAAGAAAAAGAAAAAGAAAAAGATTAAATACTCACCAATCCATCAGCCAATCACTTACCCGCTTGGCTGTGACATCACACTTCAATTTCTTTTTGCTTCTTTGTTTACCTTCTGCCTCTGCACCAGCTAGCTTCTCCTACCTTCTGGGCCCATTTTACGGGCCTCGCTGCTCCCGACCTGCACCGCTGTGAACTTCGCGGCTTCTCCTGCCTTTTGGGCCCCTTTTATGGGCCTCGCTACTCCCGACCTGCTCCGCTGTGACCTCCGCCGCTTCTCCCGCCTTCTGGAGCTATATATTACACTTGTCCCTCCTTTATGAAAAAGTAATTATCATAAAATAATCATCATACATAACTACCATGGTTATACATAACAAAAGATATGGGGCTAGATTTTCCATTATTTTAGCATGCATAACGCCCACTTCACGTCCATTTTACCGCTGAAATGCGGTGTAATGCCCAGATATCGCCCATTTAGCCACAAAATGGAAGCTGACGCCCACTTTTCGGTCACTTATCACCGAACGTTACTTTTGGCATGTACGTAATGCCGGGAAAAAAATAATACCGCTCGCCCACTTTTTTTTGTCGTAAAGATCAAATTTGCTGAAACTAATGCCCAGGAGATCGCCCAGCGTCACTTTCACCACCTCGCACACATCTCGCCCACAATATCGCTCGCCCAAAACACCACTCTGCAAAAGTGGAACTGTTCTGAACTAATCACAGCGGTGTGGACGTCATTTTTCAAACCGCAGGTCGCTTCATTGAAAAAGCTGCTTCAACTTCAGGGGTTTGGAGTGACTCTGGAGTTCTTCTCAGCTGAAGTGACCATCTCAACAGACATCTTTTCATACTGTGCATGATTGGGATTTACTGTAGGTGTCTTTTAGTGTTGAAATTATTGCCTCTGATCAATCAGTATTATACTTTTATTGAAATGCGGCCAGCCTGCATCGATTACTATGCAGATGCTGCAGAGTGCAAATGGCACAACGTCTAATGCACAGCATTATGTGCCCAATCCAAGACATGCCAGACTGAGGAGGAGGTCCAGACCATACACCCTGCACTTACAGGGAGGAGGAGTCTTACGTCGATGTGTCCAAGAATACTTGCGCTTCCACAAAGTGGTGATCACTGAAATATGCCAGCTCATCAGGTCAGATCTGCAGCCTGCCATCACCTTCAGGACATCACTGTCCGTCAAGGTGAAGATCACCGCGGCACTGTCGTTCTACTTGTCGAGTTCCTTTCGGGCCTCCGCTGTCGACATTTCCCCTCTGTCTCACCAGGCCACACATCGCTGCATTAGACAAGTCACGGAGGCCCTGTATGCGCATAGGATGGACTTTATCAGCTTCCCCATGATCATGGAGGCTCAGACTGACAGGGCTTGAGCATTCTACCGCATTGCTAAGTTCCCCAAGGTGCAGGGAGCAATACAGTGTACTCACATCTCCATGCAGGCACCTTCTCAGGACCCAGAGCATTTTTGCTACAGGAAAGGATTTCACTCCCTGAAGGTCTAACTAGTTGTTGACCACAACCAGATAATAATGGCAAGGAATGCCAAATATTCGGGCAGCTTCGATGAGGCTTACATCCTGCATGAGAGCGCTGTTTCTGATATGTTCAACAATTAGCCACAAGATCAATGCTGAATGCTTGGTGACAAATGATATGGCCTCGCCACCTGGCTGATGACCCCCCCCCCCGCTGCGTGACACCCACACCAAGGCCAAGATGCGATACAACGAGAGCCACACAAGCAATGTGGTCCAGAAAACAATTAGTATTCTTATCATCATCATCATAGGCAGTCCCTCAGAAGCGAGGAAGACCTGCTTCCACTCCTGAAGTGAGTTCTTTGGTGGCTGAACAGTCCAATAAAGAGCCACAGACTCTGCCACAGGTGGGCTTTAGCCAGCGCTTTAGATGCCTAGAGCACTCAGGAGGGGAGCTACAATACAACCCTGAGTAAGTAGCTCAGTTCATGGTTGTGTGCTCCATGCTGCACAACCTGGCTATCAGGAGGGGACAAGAATTGCCAGAAGGGACTGATGGTCCACCTCATGAGAGAGAGGAAGAGGAGGATGAGAGGCAGGACGCTGACCTAGGGCCAGACAATCAGGCTGACTATGCAGCCATGCCCACAACCCCCTTCAGACCGCAGGAAAGGGCCCATGGTGGTGACATAGCTGCAATACCCTTACATCAGGAGCTCATAAATGAGTGATTTGCCTGAAAGAACATTGCTGTAATTGAAAAAGCTGACACACTGCTATGTGTGTGCAGCTTAGATACCAATGGTGGTCACCTTGGTGCCAGTTAAAGTTTAAGTTGATTTAAGTTAAGTGTAATTATACCCTTTCATGTTAAGGAATCACCAGTGTGTAACGGTCCAGCTATCTGAGACAATGCGCAACAAGGTTATGTTGAATAAAAAACATTTAATACAACCATTGGTCTGAAATCATAAGTATCACAGGCAAAAACACCCCACTCCCACCTCACTTTTTTGACCATTGACATCAATGAAATGGTCAACATGTCCAGCAACACAGAATACAAATGCAAAGCAGAAGGGTGGCCCCCTCCCCCCATACATTACAACAAATTCCATACACCGAGATGGAGATATAACAAAGCCATCCGCGGACATGCACCTCACTTTCTTTCCCCCCTCCTCTTCTTCTCTCCACTTCTATCCCTTCACCTCCTCGCTCCACGCTGCCTGGCCGAGGAGCTCCTCAGGCGGTGCCTCACTGGGGGGCGGGGGGTGGGGATGAAGGCAGAGCCGGTGGTTGCATAGGTACGGGAGCGGAGGGGTGCTGAGGTGGTAACATTCTTGGACCCAGAAGAAGGATCTTGGTCCTGCCTCTCATCTGTCATTGGCAGTGGTGGGGCGGAACCTAGGGGTGGAGTGCCATGCTCCGGGACCACTGGGAGGCCTGTACCAGCAGAGTTTCTGGCTATCGCCTCCAGGGCCTCCGCCATCTGTGGAACGTACTCAGATGCTGGCCAGCTGTCGGGATATGCCCCCCAATGCATTGATGATCTGATCACCTATGTCTACAGTCCTCCTGGACAACTTTACCATCTCTCCTGCTGCATTCACGAAACCTCCGCTGGGTCGGCGCCGTCCTGGGGACAAATGGGGTGCCCTGTGGCCCGGTACCTCCAGAGTGGAGGTGGGAATGGCCGGAGGAGCACTAGATGGCCTTGGGGGGAATGCCTTCTGGAGCCTGGCGATGCAGACTTCTCAAAGTCGGCGCTCTCATCCATAGAGAACAGACCCAGTGGATTGACGGGTGAGAATTGGAGCTCCTCAGCAGCAGATGTAGAATCGTCCGCTGAGTCCAGCCCCACGCCCCCATCTTCTGGCCTCTATGGTCTTGCCTTGGGATGCACTGCTGGCTGAGCAGCAAAACACAAATGAGGTTATTAGAGACATAGAAAATAGGTGCAGGAGTAGGCCATTCGGCCCTTCGAGCCTGAACCGCCATTCGATAAGATCATGGCTGATCATTCCCTCAGTACCCCTTTCCTGCTTTCTCTCCATATCCATTGATCCCTTTAGCCGTAAGGGCCATATCTAACTCCCTCTTGAATATATCCAATGAACTGGCATCAACAACTCTCTGCGGCAGGGAATTCCACAGATTAACAACTCTCTGAGTGAAGAAGTTTCTCCTCATCTCAGTTCTAAATGGCCTACCCCTTATCCTAAGACTGTGTCCCCTGGTTCTGAACTTCCCCAACATCGGGAACAATCTACCCGCATCTAACCTGTCCCGTCCCATCAGAATCTTGTATGTTTCTATGAGATCCCCTCTCATCCTTCTAAACTCCAATGTATAAAGGCCCAGTTGATCCAGTCTCTCCTCATATGTCAGTCCAGCCATCCCGGGAATCAGTCTGGTGAACCTTCGCTGCACTCCCTCAATAGCAAGAACGTCCTTCCTCAGATTAGGAGACCAAAACTGAACACAATATTCCAGGTGAGGCCTCACCAAGGCCCTGTACAACTGCAGTAAGACCTCCCTGCTCCTATACTCAAATCCCCTAGCTATGAAGGGCAACATACAATTTGCCTTCTTCACCGCCTGCTGTACCTGCATGCCAACTTTCAAAGACTGATGAACCATGACATCCAGGTCTCGTTGCACCTTCCCTTTTCCTAATCTGCCACCATTCAGATAATATTCTGTCTTCACATTTTTGCCCCCAAAGTGGATAACCTCACATTTATCCACATTATACTGCATCTGCCATGCATTTGGCCACTCACCTAACCTGTCTAAGTCACCCTGCAGCCTCTTAGCATCCCCCTCACAACTCACACTGCCACCCAGTTTAGTGTCATCTGCAAACTTGAAGATATTACTTTCAATTCCTTCATCCAAATCATTAATGTATATTGTAAAGAGCTGGGGTCCCAGCACTGAGCCCTGCGACACTCCACTAGTCACTGCCTGCCATTCTGAAAAGGACCTGTTTATCCCGACTCTCTGCTTCCTGTCTGCCAACCAGTTCTCTATCCACGTCAGTGTATTACCCCCAATACCATGTGCTTTGATTTTGCACACCAATCTCTTGTGTGGGACTTTGTCAAAAGCCTTTTGAAAGTCCAAATACACCACATCCACTGGTTCTCCCTTGTCCACTCTATTAGTTACATCCTCTAAAAATTCCAGAAGATTTGTCAAGCACGATTTCCCCTTCATAAATCCATGCTGACTTGTATCAGTCCTGTCACTGCTTTCCAAATGCGCTGCTATTTCATCCTTAATAATTGATTCCAACATTTTCCCCACCACTGATGTCAGGCTAACCGGTGTATAATTACCCACTTTCTCTATCCCTCCCTTTTTTAGAAGTGGTGTTACATTAGCTACCCTCCGAGGAGAAGCGGGTGCTCGGGTCACAAGGTGAGTCCAGCGCTACACACAACATAGGCACGACAAAAGCACCACCGCTATCAAAATCATCACAGACATCACATTTCATGACCATCAAGACATTGTGCATTGCAATGATTTTCATTAGGCCAACATTATTTATAGGACAATATTAGAAACCATTTATCATATATTATTGTTCGGATATGAGTGGCTGTGGCATCAATTGACATTAAACACGCAATGGTGTATACTTTACTCACGTGGCATCACTTCAGGGTCTGCAGCTGCTTGCGCGGCAATCCGGGGGTGCCTCCCCACGAGTGTGAGCACCTGCTCCTCGATGTTAGTGATGTCGCTGGTGACTGGTGGCCCCCACCCGTTTGCCTCTGCGCGGACCTAATCAGCGATAGCTTTTTCTGTAAAAGGTAACAGGACGACATAGCATGAGATCATTGCATGATAGAATTGCTAGGTTCTGTCACAGAGAATGATACAACACACAACCGACAAATGTTATCATGATTATTATGATAATTATCATTCTTTACCTAAAGATTACACCGTGACCGCAGGCTTTGAGTACAAGATTCCCGGTAAAAGTTAAACACCTCACATCTTATTATACTCACTCATGAATCTTCCAAATCAAATTATATAAATATATAAGTACATGTAAATAAATATAATAATTACTCTTGCGGATCTGACAAGGTCATTCCATCGCTTGCGGCATTGCTTGCCCTCACGCTCGTCGTTGGTCACCACGAGACCACCTCTGCTATCTCGGCCCATATCTTCTGGTAGGCCTTTGGGGTGGGCTTCCCACGCCCTGCCTGTGTCAAATCACCTCAGCGTGACTCGACTTCCTGCAGGAGGGAGGCATTTGCCTCGTCCGAGAACCTCCTCGCTCTTTTGCGCCCTCCAATGTGCTCCTCTCCCAGCTCACTGCTCTCACCAGCGTCAGTCTCCACAGCGTGCTGTGTCGCCTCCTCCTCTCCCTCCATTATAGGCACCAAATTCTGGAAAATATCTGGCTCGTAACAGCTAATATTTTTTCCCCAATTTGCTATAAAGCTCGAAACTCTCCTTCCTTCCTCCCAAAGCAGCCACACCACACCCACACATGCCTTCACTCCCTCTTAGCTCCCTCTCTCTCTGTCTCCTCTTATGCGCATGTCATGATGACCCTTGACCTCTTGAATCGCGGGATTTGAGTGTTGCCATGCTGTTGCTGAGGACAGCGACACTTAAATCAGAGAGATTAATGCGAACGCCCATTTCATATCGCTCGCAGTAACGCCCAATTTGAAAAATGGAGACTAAGGGCTTTCAGAATGGGTGACAAGCCGGTGATCTGAAAACTCATTTTTACCACCCATGCCGGAAATAACGCCCATTTTTGGGCGATCTGCAGAAAAGTGTAAAATCTAGCCCTTTATCTTGACAAATTGCATGGTTTCCCATTGAAAAGATCCAAGATAGAGCTACAAGGTTACTCAGGAGAGCAAATTCCTGTGGTAGGTTGTATCACCGTACCGCTGAAATACAAGGATCAATTTCAGAGCTTGTCTCCCTTAATGGCAGGAGACAAGCCTGCCTTACTAGGAAGAAATTGGTCGGGATTACTGAAGCTGGATTGGAGTGAAATATTTTGTGTTGAAACAAGATTTGCATCGAAGGATGACATCATTAGAAAGTATCCGAACGTGTTCTGTGAAGCAGGCAGTCTGATCCAAGGCTTCAAAGCATGTGTCAGGGTACAGAAGGACTTTAGACCAGTTTACTACAAGCCACGTCCTGTACCATTTGCACTCAAGGAGAAAGTTGAGCAAGAACTCAAAAGACTAGAGACTGAAAACATTATCTCTAAGATACATCTATGTAATTGGGCTACACCCATTGTTGTTGTACCTAAGTCAGATGATAAGGTAAGGTTGTGGGGGGATTATAAAGTAACCGTAAAGCAAGTTCTAGAGGGTAATCTCCCCAATACATTGCCAAATGTAGAAGATTTGTTCACAATACTGACAGGTGCCTGATCTTCTCAAAGTTGGACCTTACAAATGCCTACTTAAAACTTGAACTAGATGAAGAGTCCAAGTCATGCTTGACGATAAATACTCATCTAGGTCTATATCAATTTAATAGGCTATCATTTGGAGTGTCTTCCGCCCCTGCCATATTTTAAAGGGTAATGAACCAGATTTTGCAAGGCATTGAAGGGATGATATGTTATTTAGATGACATACTCATTTCAGCAACAAACAGGCAAATCCAAAATAACATATTGAATGAAGTGTTCAAATGGCTAGAGAAGCACAGGATACGAGTGATTGCTCGCAAGTGTGAGTTATTTCAAAACTCCGTGGAGTACTTAGGGCATCATCATCATCATAATAATCATCATCATCATAGGCAGTCCCTCGGAATCGAGGAAGACTTGCTTCCACTCTAAAAATGAGTCCTTAGGTGGCTGAACAGTCCAATACAAGAACCATAGTCCCTGTCACAGGTGGGCAGATAGTCGTTCAGGGAAAGGGATGGGTAAGATCGGTTTGCCGCACACTCTTTCCGCTGCCTGCGCTTGATTTCTGCATGCTTTCGGCGATGAGACTCGAGGTGCTCAGCGCCCTCCCGGATGCACTTCCTCCACTTAGGGCAGTCTTTGGCCAGGGACTCCCAGGTGTCGGTGGGGATGTCGCACTTTATCAGGGAGGCTTTGAGGGTGTCCTTGTAACGTTTCCTCTGCCCACCTTTGGCTCGCTTGCCGTGAAGGAGTTCTGAGTAGAGCGCTTGCTTTGGGAGCCTCGTGTCTGGCATGTGAATGGTGTGGCCTGCCCAGCGGAGCTGATCAAGTGTGGTCAGTGCTTCAATGCTGAGGATATTGGCCTGATCGAGGACACTAATGCTGATGCGTCTTACCTCCCAGGGGAATTGTAGGATCTTGCGGAGACATCGTTGCTGGTATTTCTCCAGCGCCTTAAGGTGTCTATTGTACATGGTCCATGTCTCTGAGCCATACAGGAGGGCCGGTATTACTACGGCCTGTAGACCATGAGCTTGGTGGTAGATTTGAGGGCCTGGTCTTCAAACACTCTTTTGCTCAGGCGGCCGAAGGCTGCCCTGGCGCACTGGAGGCTGTGTTGAATCTCGCCGTCAATGTCTGCTCTTGTTGATAAGGTATGGGAAATGGACCACGTTAGGGCACAGAGTAGACAAAGATGATTTACATCCAACCAAGGGAAAGCTGGATGTAATTAGAAATGCACCCACTCCCAAGAATATTACTGAACTTTGATCATTTTTGGGTCTTTTGAACTATTATGGGAAGTTCCTACCAAATTTGGCTAAAGTATTATCCACTGAATGAGCTGTTGAAAAAACAGTTCCATTGGAAGTGGTCAGAAGAATGTGAAGCGGCATTCACGGAGTGTCAAAGTCAATTGTCGAGAGCACCGTGTTAGTTCACTATGACGTGTCTAAAGAGAATCAAAATAGAGGTAGAGTAAGAGAGAGAAGTGTGAACTTAAATCAGAAGGTGAAAGTGAAGAACCATCACCATGGGCTCAATTTTCCCCAGTGATTTGCCCCATTGTTTTGGAGCAGGCTGCTTTATTTGGCCTAAGTTAAAAAAAACAGTCTCCCCAATCAATTTGCACCAACTTAACTCAGTTAGTTACAATTTTTTTAGGTACTTTTTTTTTCAGCCAAAGAGGCCAACCTGCCACCCGCACCAATGCTGGCCATTTAGGCAAGTTTGGCCAACTGAGAGTTACTCCAGTTCTGCTTAGGCCAGAACATATGACCTCTGCAGAAAAACCTTCTGGAGAGTTAAAGAAATCGGCGCAGGTAAGGAAATCGGTGCAGGTAAGTGCAGCAGATGCCCAGACAGCAGCAGCTGGAAAGGTAAGAGAGAGGGGGAGAGAGAGGTGGGGAACGAGAGAGAGGTTGGGGGAGAGAGAGGGGGTGGGAGGGAAGCCTTTCAGGTGTAGTTAGGTGCGAAGACCGGGAGGGAGGATACCATTTGGCCTGGGATAGGGGCGGGGGAGCGGACCGGGAAGCCACTCGGGGCCAGGGTTGGGCGGGGGAGCCCTTCGACCAGGGGTCGGGGCGGGGGACCGGAACCGGCAAGGCACTCAGTGCTGGGGGTGGGGGGAGCTGGACCAGCACCGCGGTTCAAGGGGCTCAGGCGGGCTAGGCAAGCAGCCCGGCAACCCCTTCGGCCAGGGCTGGGGCGAGGGAGCGGGACCGGCTTTAATAATTGGAGGTAATTTGCTGCAATATATTTTAATGTGTTTTTAAGTTGATGCAATGTGTTTTAAAGTGTTGGAAGCTGGCTGTATGTTTTACTTTGCAGCCTCAGCTCACATTATGTACCTGCTTACCATGGCAACCCAATCTTTTTGGCGCAGAGCCCCCAAAACTAAAGGGCAGGTTAGGCCAGAGCAAAATGAAGAAATCCAACGGGAAAACATAGAACATTTTTTTTTTACGTACTTGGGCCCCCAAAAAACAAGCGTAACTCTTCAGGTTAAAGTTGTTATCAGAAAGAGTGGTGAAGATATGTGGTCCTCGCACATATTTGGTCAAGATGTTTGATCATGGACAGGTTAGGTTTGTTCACATTGATCATATTTTACCTACAGATGTGGAAAGAATTGAAAGTTGGAATGATTCGATTTTTTCTGACTCATCAGATAGTTTTGTTACATCATCATCATCATCATAGGCATCATCATCGGGATCGAGGAAGACTTGCTTCCACTCTTAGCATGAGTTCTTAGGTGGCTGTACAGTCCAATACGAGAACCACAGTCTCTGTCACAGGTGGGACAGACAGTGGTTGAAGGAAAGGGTGGGCGGGGAGTGTGGTTTGCCGCATGCTCCTTCCGCTGCCTGCGCTTGATTTCTGCACGCTCTCGGCGACGAGACTCGAGGAGCTCAGCGCCCTCCTGAATGCACTTCCTCCATTTAGGGTGGTCTTTGGCCAGGGACTTCCAGATATCAGTGGGGATGTCGCACTTTATCAGGGAGGCTTTGAGGGTGTCCTTGTAACGTTTCCGCTGCCCACCTTTGGCTCGTTTGCTGTGGACGAGTTCCGAATAGAGAGCTTGCTTTGGGAGTCTCATGTCTGGCATGCGAATTATGTGGCCTGCCCAGCGGAGCTGATCAAGTGTGGTCAGTGCTTCAATGCTGGGGATGTTTGCCTGGATGAGGACACTAACGTTGGTGCGTCTGTCCTCCCAGGGGATTTGCAGGATCTTGCGGAGACATCGTTGGTGGAATTTCTCCGGCGACTTGAGGTGTTTACTGTACATGGTCCACGTCTCTGAGCCATACAGGAGGGCGGGTATTACTACGGCCCTGTAGACCATGAGCTTGGTGACAGTTTTGAAGGCCTGGTCTTTAAACACTCTTTTCCTCAGGCGGCCGAAGGCTGCACTGGCACACTGTGTTGGATCTCGTCGTCAATGCCTGCTCTTGTTAATAGGAGGCTCCCGAGATAAGGAAAGTGGTCCACGTTGTCCAGGGCCGCGCCGTGCATCTTGATGTCTGGGGGGCAGTGCTGTGGGGCGAGGACAGGCTTGTGGAGGACCTTTGTCTTAATGATGTTTAGCGTAAGGCCCATGCTTTCGTACGCCCTAGTAAATACATCGACTATGTCCTAGAGCTCAGCCTCTGTGTGTGCACAGACGCAGGCATCGTCAGTGTACTGTAGCTCGACTACAGAGGTTGGGGTGGTCTTGGACCTGGCCTGGAGACAACGAATGTTGAACAAGTTCCCACTGGTTTTTTAGTTTAGTTCCACTCCAGTGGGGTGCTTGTCAACTGTGAGGTGGAGCATGGCAGCAAGGAAGAGTGAGAAGAGGGTTGGGGCGATGACGCAGCCCTGCTTGACCCCGGACTGGATGTGGATTGGTTCTGTGATGGAGTCATTGGTAAGGATCACGGCCTGCATGTCGTCATGGAGCAGGCAGAGAATGCTGACATATTTTGCGGGCATCCGAAATGGAAGAGGACGCTCCATAGACCCTCGCGGTTGACAGTGTCAAAGGCCTTTATAAGGTCAAAGAAGGCCATGTATAAGGGCTGGCGCTGTTCCCAGCACTTTTCCTGCAGCTGTCGCGCTGCAAAAATCATGTCCGTTGTGCCCCGGAGGGGACGAAATCCGCACTGCGACTCCGGAAGGAGCTTCTCGGCCGCGGGGAGAATACGGTTGAGGAGGACACTAGTGACGACTTTCCCAATGGCTGATAGCAAGGAGATTCCTCCGTAGTTGCCGCAGTTGGATTTGTCCCCTTTTTTAAAGATGGTCACGATCACTGCATCTCTAAGATCTCCCGGTATGCTCTCCTCCCTCCAGTAGCAAATCCTACATCAGATTTAGTAGAAACAAATCCAAGAGAAAGTCAGAGTTAAGTCTGAGTCTGAGTCAGGCAGACAAACCGTCTGAAGTTGAAGAGAGATCAAATGAGATATCAAGGGCATCCCTTGGAGGAAAATTTCCTCAGGTTCAGCATAGAATGAATGTAAGTTCGACACCATGTTTGGAAGGTTCTGTTCAAGAGCGAAGGTATCCTCTTCGAAACAAAACACCAGTAGTTAAGTTTAATTTGTAAACATGGCAAAATAAGTCCATGGGCTAGATTTTACTCTTTTGTGCAGATCGCCCAAAAATGGGCGTTATTTCTGGCGTGGGCAGTAAAAATGGCTTTGCAAATTGCCGGCTTGTCGCCCATTCTCAAGGCCCCTAGTCTCCATTTTTTAAATTAGGTGTTACCACGAGCAATATGAAATGGGCGTTAGTGTTAAATCTCTCTGACCTGCGGTAAAGTGTCGCCATCCTTAGCAATGGCATGGCAACGCTCGATTCCCACGATTCAGGAGGTCAAGGGTCATCATGACATGCGCACAAGAGGAGACAGAGAGAGAAGGAGCTGAGGGGGAGTGAAGGCGTGTGTGGGTATGGTGTTGCTGCTTTGGGAATAAGGAGGGAGAGTTTCGAGCTTTATAGCAAATTGGGAAAAAAAAATAGCTGTTACCAGCCAGATATTTTCCTGAATTTGGTGCCTATAATGGAGGGAGAGGAAAAGGCGACACAGCACACTGTGGAGACTGATGCTGGCGAGAGCAGTGAGCTGGGGGAGGAACACATTGGAGGGCACAAAAGAGCAAGGAGGTTCTCGGATGAGGCAAATGCCTCCCTCCTGCAGGAGGTCGAATCACGCTAAGGTGATTTGAAACAGGGAGGGCGTGGGAAGTCCACCTCAAAGACCGACGAGAAGATATGGGCCGAGATAGCAGAGGTGGTCTCGTGGCGACCAATGAGGTGCGTGAGGGCAACCGACGCCACAAGCGATGGAATGACCTTGTCGGATCCGCAAGAGTAAGATTTCATTTATTTACATGTACTTATATATATATATAATTTGATTTGTAAGATTCATGAGTGACTATAATCAGCTTTGAGGTGTTTCACTTTTACCGTGAATGTTGTACTCAAAGCCTGCGGTCACGGTGTACATCTTTAGGTAAAGAATGATAATTAACATAATAATCATGATTACATCTGTCGGTTATGTGTTGTATCAGTCTCTGTGACAGTATCTAGCAATTATATCATGCAATGATCTCATGCCATGTTGTCCTGTTACCTTTTACAGAAGAAGCTGTCGACGGTTAGGTTCGCGCAGAGGTGAACGGGTAGGGGGGCCACCAGTCACCAGCGACATCACTGACATCGAGGAACGGGAGCTCACACTCGTGGGGAGGTACCCCCAGATGGCCAGGCAAGCAGCTGAAGTGATGCCATGTGAGTAAAGTATACACCATTGCTTGATCTAAAGTTGATGCCACACCCACTCATATCTGAACAATAATATATGATAAAAGATTTCTAAAATTGTCCTACAAATAATGCTCGCCGAATGAAAATCATTGCAATGGACAATGTGTTGATGGATATGAAACGTGATGGTTGTGATGATTTTGATAGCGGTGGTGCTTTTGTTGTGCATATGCTGTGTGTAGCATTGGACTCACCTTGTGACCCTAGCACCCCCTTCTCCTCCAATAACCTCATTTGTGTTTTTCAGCTCAGACAGCAGCGCATCCCAAGGCAAGACCACAGAGGCCAGAAGGTGGGGGCGCGGGGCCGGACTCGGCAGACGATCCTACATCTGGTGCTGAGGAGGTCCGATTCTCGCCCGTCAATCAGCTGGGTCTGTTCTCTATGGATGAGAGCGCCGACTTTGAGGAATCTGCATCGCCAGGCTCCAGAAGGCATTCTACCGCAAGGCCATCTAATGCTCCTCCGGCCATTCCCACCTCCACTCTGGAGGTACCGGGCCCAAGCACCTCGCCACAGGGCACCCCATTTGTCCCCAGGATGGCACCGACCCCTCGGAGGTTTCGTGGATGCGGCAGGTCTGGTCCACGAGCGCCAGATGAGAACGGAGAGATGGTAAAGTTGTCCAGGATAACTGCATTGGGGGGCATATCCCGATAGCTGAGCAGTATCTGAGTACGTTCCGCGGATGGCGGAGGCCCTGGAGGTGATAGCCAGGAACTCTGCTGGCACAGGCCTCCCAGTGGTCCCGGAGCACTGCAGTCCACCCCTAAGTTCCGCACCACCACTGCCAACGACAGATGAGAGGCAGGACCAAGATCCTTCTTCTTGATCCGCGAATGTTTCCACCTTGGCACCCCTCCGCTCCCAAGCGGTACCTATGCAACCACCGGCTCTGCCTTCACTCCACCACGCCCCCCCCCCCAATGAGGCACCACTTGAGGAGCTCCTCGGCCAGGCAGCGTGGAGCGAGGAGGGGAAGGAATAGAGGTGGGGAGAAGAAGAGAAGGGGGGAAAGAAAGCGAGATGCATGTCCGCAGGTGATGGCTTTGTTATATCTACATCTCGGTGTATGGAATTTGTTGTAATGTATGGGGAGAGGGGGCCACCCTTCTGCTTTGCATTTGTGCTCTGTGTTGCTGGACATGTTGACCATTTGATTGATGTCAATGGTCGAAAAAGTGAGGTGGGGGTGTGGTGTTTTTGCCCGTGATATTTATGATTTCAGACCAATTGTCGTATTAAATGTTTTTTATTCAACATAACCTTGTTGCGCATTGTCTCAGATAGCTGGACCATTACACACTGGTGATTCCTTATCATGAAAAGGTATAATTAAACATAACTTAAATCAACAAACTTTAACTGGCACCAAGGCAATGCCCACCATTGATGTCTGAGCTGCACGCACAGCAGTGTGACAGCTTTGTCAATTACAGCAATGTTCTTTCAGGCTAATCGCTCATTTATGAGCTCCTGACTTAAGAGGCTTGCAGCTATGTAGCCACCATGGGCCCTTTCCTGTGGTCTGGAGGGGGTGTGGGCATGGTTGCATAGTCAGCCTGATTGTCTGGCCCTAGGTCAGCATCCTGCCTCTCATCCTCCTCTTCCTCTCTCTCCTGAGGTGGACCAACAGACCCTTCTGGCAATTCTTGTCCCCTCCTGATAGCCAAGTTGTGCAGCATGGAACACACGACCAAGAATTGAGCTACTTGCTCAGGGTTGTATTGTAGCTCCCCTCCTAAGTGATCCAGGCATCTAAAGCGCTGTAGAGGAGAACAAAGGGTTTAATTGGGAGGGGGAAAATAGAGTATGAGAGTAAGCTTGCAGGAAACATAAAAACTGACTGCAAAAGCTTCTATAGATATGTCAAGAGAAAAAGATTAGTCAGTCAGAATCAGGTGAATTTATAATGGGAATCAAAGAAATGGCAGACCAATTGAACAAATACGTTGTTTCTGTCTTCACTAAGGAAGACACAAATAACATTCCGGAAATACTAGGGGACCAAGAGTCTAGCGAGAAGGAGGAACTGAAGGAAATCCTTATAAGTCAGGAAATTGTGTTCGGGAAATTGATGGGATTGAAGGCCGATAAATCCCTAGAGGCTGATAGTCTGCATCCCAGAGTACTTAAGGAAGTGGGCCTAGAAATAGTGGATGTATAGGTGGTCATTTTCCAACATTCTATAGACTCTGGATCAGTTCCTATGGATTGGAGGGTAGCTAATGTAACCCCACTTTTTAAAAAAGGAGGGAGAGAGAAAACAGGGAAATATAGACCAGTTAGCCTGACATCGGTAGTGGGGAAAATGTTGGAATCAATTATTAAAGATGTAATAGCAGCGCATTTGTAAAGCAGTGACAGGATTGGTCCAAGTCATCATGGATTTATAAAAGGGAAATCATGCTTGACAAACCTTCTAGAATTTTTTGAGGATGTAACTAGTAGAGTAGACAAGGGAGAACCAGTGGATGTGGTGTATTTGGACTTTCAAAAGGCTTTTGACAAGGTCCCACACAAAAGATTAGTGTGCAAAATGAAAGCACATGGAATTGGGGGTAATTTATTGACGTGGATAGAGAACTGGTTGACAGCAGGGAGCAAAGAGTAGGAATAAACGGGTTATTTTCAGAATAGCAAGCAGTGACTAGTGGGGTACCACAGAGACCCCAGCTATTTACATTATACACTAATGATTTTGATGAAGGAATTGAATGTAATATCTCCAAGTTTGCAGATGACTCTAAGCTGGGTGGCAGTGTGAGCTGTGAGAAGGATGCTAAGAGGCTGCAGGGTGACTTGGACAGGTTAGGTGAGTGGGCAAATGCATGGCAGATGCAGTATAATCTGGATAAATGTGAGGTTATCCACTTTGGTGGCAAAAACACGAAGGCAGAATATTATCTGAATGGTGACAGATTAGGAAAAGGGGAGGTGCAACAAGACCTGGGTGTCATGGTACATCAGTCATTGAAAGTTGGCATGCACGTACAGTAGGCGGTGAAGAAGGCAAATGGCATGTTGGCCTTCATAGCGAGTGGATTTGAGTATAGGAGCAGGGAGGACTTACTGCAGTTGTACAGAGCCTTGGTGAGGCCACACCTTGAATATTGTGTTCAGTTTTGGTCTCCTAATCTGAGGAAGGCCATTCTTGCTGTTGAGAGAGTGCAGCGAAGGTTCACCAGACTGATTCCCGTGATGGCAGGACTGACAAATGAAGAAAGACTGGATCGACTAGGCTTATATTCACTGGAATTTAGAATAATGAGAGGGGATCTCATAGAAACATATAAAATTCTGACGGGATTGGACAGGTTAGATGCAGGAAGAATGTTCCCGATGTTGGGGAAGTCCAGAACCAGGGGTCACAGTCTAAAGGTGAGGGGTAAGCCATTTAGGACCGAGATGAGGAGAAACTTCTTCACTCAGAGAATTGTGAACCTGTGGAACTCTCTACCACAGAAAGTTGTTGAGGCCAGTTCGTTAGATATATTCAAAATGGAGTTAGATGTGGCCCTTACGGGTAAAGGGATCAAGGTATATGGAGAGAAAGCAGGAATGGGGTACTGAAGTTGAATGATCAGCCATGATCATATTGAATGGTGGTGCAGGCTCAAAGGGCCAAATGGCCTTCTCCTGCACCTATTTTCTATTTTTCTAGGTTAAGCACACTAATTGTTTTCTGGACCACATTACGTGTGGCTCTGTGGCTCTCGTTGTATCACTTCGCGGCCTCAGTGTGGGTGTCACGCAGGGGGGTCATCAACCAGGTGGCTCGGCCATATCGCTTGTCACCAAGCATCCAGCATTGTCCTTGTGGCTGACTGTTAAACATGTCAGAGACAGCGCTCTCACACAGGATGTGAGCCTCATCGAAGCTGCCCAGATATTTGGCATTCACTGCCGTAATTATCTGGTTGTGGTCGACAACTAGTTGGACCTTCAGGGAGTGAAATCCTTTTCTGTTGCGAAAAAGCTCTAGGTCCTGAGAAGGTGCCCGCATGGCGATGTGAGTACACTGTATTGCTCCCTGCGCCTTGGGGAACTTAGCAATACAGTAGAATGCTCCAGCCCTGTCAGTCTGAGCCTCCGTGGTAATGGGGAATCTGATAAAGTTCATCCTACGCGCGTACAGGGCCTCTGTGATCTGTCTAATGCAGCGGTGTGTGGCATGGTGAGACACAGGGGGAATGTCGACCGCGGAAGAACCGGACGCGTAGAATGACAGTGCCGCGGTGACCTTGACCTCGACGGACAGTGATGTCCTGAAGGTGATTGCAGGCTGCAGATCTGTCCAGATGAGATGGCATATTTCAGAGATCACCACTTTGTGGAAGCGCAGTCTCTGAAGGCAGGTGTTCCTGGACATGTCGAGGTAAGATCTCTTCTCCCTGTTGTAAGGGGTTTTCACAGGGTTGTTGTGCCTTGGGTGTCTCTCTCTGGGCTTCTGCCCTCACAGCTTATGCCTGGCCTGTGAGATACCCTGAGTGCTGCAAGAGCACCCCTGGAGAGACTGTGTCCACAGCTTATGAAGGGGGTTTTGAGACTCGTGCATCCCCACAGCTTATGCCTAGCCTGTGAGGCACCTGTGAGTGTCAATCACTCCTAACCCCTTCTTCCCTAGCCTGTGACACACAGTTGAGCGTTTTTGAGGCGCTCCTAGCTTCCCTTACACGGTTCTGACATAAGACTCACGATCAGGAGATGTAATACAATAGAACTGAGACAAGATGATTCTAAAAGGAACTTTAGGCTTCCAATTTATTTGACAAGGTATAACTCAACAAACAGCAATACACCAACAAAACAATCCCCCTAAATCCCACTAAAACGGACCCAACGAAAATCTTTACACCAGTTTAGCAGTACAATGCCCAACCTCCCACCTTTCCTGGCCGAACTGAGTTGGGAGTTCTGGGGACCAGAGGTTATACTCACTATTGTGCCTTCTGCAGTCTGGTGGTTTGTTTCTTCTGTCTTCGGTGTCTTCGGACACTGGTTTTCCTTCAGTGTCGAGAGGCTTGCTGGTTGTGGTTGTTGGATGACGAGGACAGGGAAAATCATCACCTCTTTTTTCACTACGTCAGAAACCCCTTTTTTATAGCCAGATTATCCAGTCCGCCTCTCCTGGTGAAGTCGATTCTTCTCATTGGTGGACTTTTTGATTTTGAAAAATGCAGCAGTTTTAGATTGGGTTTTTTTTTCCCACTGATAACCTACTCAAGGTTTGAGTGGGTGTTGATTGCATTGGCCTCCTGTAGCCATTGTGCTAGTCTGGCCTGAGCCAGATATTTCTATGCCTGATGAAAAAGGTGTTGGAATATGTATGTGGCATTGTTTAAATGCTAATGTTTTCAAGGGGCAAGTTTCGAGGGTATACAGTTCCCAGACAATTTGATTAGTTCCAATGTCCAAACTGGCCCTTTTGATATTGACCCCACCCCTTTTCTTGCAGACCCAACATACACCTTTTAAAAATCCCAAATTCGATTAAAGTTCGTAGTTTCTTCCATGTGCACTTTAGGATTTCAAACTTTCTGGTAGATAGTTCCAAATTAAATTCCCTTTCCTATGAGTCCAAACATTGGGGGGTGGGGGGGGGGGTCTCCATTCATTTGTGTCCCAAAGTTTTCCTTCCATCGGTTTCAATTCACAACACAGACTGATCCCACAGCCCTTTTCCTTCTGGGTAAAATGAGTGTGTTTTCGTCCTCCCCTACATAATCCCCCATCTGACACAGTCAGACACCACTCGAGTGTGTCAAAGTTCAGGGTGGTGAGAAAACCCTAGGTCTCCCAAATTGCCCAACTTTCCCCAGTTTAACTCTAAACTGATCCCGTCGATATATATCATAATTTCTTTTAACGCGGTACTAAACACAGAAATCCAACAGGTTACAATACACGACAGCAACATACATATATGTACTTAAGGTTACAGCAGTAATTGTACATTGAGTCTCATTTCAGTCTCAAACGTAAAACAAAGTAACCTGCCCTGCAAACTCCCCAGGAGCCATGTATGAAAAACGCAGTCATCCCTGGAAATATCAAAACCGCCTAAGTGTCGCGGTCAAGCTTTGTTTACACACCTTGAGTGTTTAGCAATGGCTCTCCTGGCTGTGTAGTAGCCTGAGGAACTGCGTTCTTTTTCTTTTTCTCCTGAGCTTACAGCTTGTTACTAGCAGATAAGCTACAATCAGGAGTTGGCCGATTACTAAGGCATGCGATCCCACCCGGATCCATGCAGGTATGTCTGCCCGTATTCCCAAATCCCACCATGCTGGGGGTTTAATCTGGGAAATCTCCCCTGCTAGAATTTCAGTTTTCTGCTCCATGGTGTAAAAATGTTTTTGAGACAAATCCACTGCCTGGAGGAGGGCTGTAAGTTTCTCAGGTAGTGGGGCAATGGGATAGCCAAACTGGGCGACATATTGTTGGAGATGGCTGAGGTTGTTTTGTACCGTGAGGTGAATCGTGGAAGGTTCGGGGATGGGTGTGATTCTGGTGTGTGCCATTTGAACCTCTGCCCTGGGTTTAAAGCAAAAGCTGCTGTACAGTATTGGACACCACCTTCCCGATCCGTGTTCATACCGTTGGGCACTTGTGGTGACACAATATGTCCCACCGCCTACACGTGCTACCCGTGGAGGCATGTGGTCATTACCTCCATTGTGCAATTGATAGGCTCTGCCCCAGTAGTGCTGAACCCGCATTGTGGCCTTGCAAAAGCGTTCAAATGCTGGGGGCACAGGGTTACCTGTGCTCCCCTGCTCCGACAACCCGAGAGGTCTGTACCTGTCACAGTGTGCTCCCACATTTTGACATAAGGTGGGACCTCTTGGAATCGAACATGCACCCCTCCACGAATGACTCCCACATTCTCCACTCGGTACAGGGGTGCTGGTCGTGGGGATGATGGTATGATTTGACTTTCCACAGTCCACCGGTACCGGGTAGGCTTCCGACACTACACGAAGTTGGCAAGGACTCAAAACATTATCATAAGGGTGCAGTGCTGCTAAGTGCTGGTTGCTGATCCAGGAGGGGACCTGTCCCTGTCTCAGATCCTCGAGGTTACTCCGTCCCTCTCCCAGCAACCAGGCCCCATAGAGCACGCACACCTCATTTTGGGCGGCTTGATCGAAGGCGTTTCTATCCTCCCGAATCAAGGCATTTACAGCCCTGGCCTGCACCTCCAATTGAGAGATAATCTCCTTTAAGTGAACTGTCATTGCCACCTCTTCGTGGAGCGCGGATCCCACTATGGTATTCTCGTCCCCCAGGACTTTGCGCAGCTGATTCTTTAACCCATTTATCTGGAGGGCCAGCTGCATGTTATCCAAACTGTTTATGGCGGACGCCCCGATGTTAAACCCCGTAAGAATGTCATTTAAAGTGCCACGCTTCTGCCTGCCCGGCTCGGCCCTATCCCACTGTTTATACAAGTCTGTCACTTTGACATCCCCGAAGTCCAGTTCATAGAACTTCCGGAACATCTCCCGCAGCAGAGCCTGGTATAACAGCTCGGTTTCCCAGGGACACCACGTAGGTAGGCGGACTTCTGTCAGATTTAGCACCACTGATGCCACTGCGTAGTGTACCCCCTGATAAAATAGTTTCTCGGTAGGGACCAACACTAAACCATTCCCCGGCCCCCTGGTTGTTGTCGGGCACTCGTGTGGGGCGGTGGGCTTGGCCGTGGGTGGGGGTTTTCTTTCCTGAACTACAAGTTCGGTGGCATTTACTGGTAACCGGGGATTGGGGATCACACACGCCTCCCTGCTGCGATCCCATACCACCCCATCCCCGACATCCTGCCACCACCTATAAAAAGCAATGGAGACCCCCTCTGAACACACGCGAGTGGATCCCCACATATACAAATAAATTCCTTGGTCGTACGCCTACCATTTCTTCCAGCACACCGTTACCCCGCCAGATGACCCCATGATGGTTCGGTAGGTATCATTATCCAGACGTTTCCAGTCCGAGTGTCGGTCTCCCATGTCCCTCTTGAGCTTTCTGAGCCACCACCACCGTCCCAGAGGTATGTCCCCTTGGCAAGTTAGGCACACCTTCCTGCCTTCTGTCACTCTCACTCTGGAAGTGGCCACAGTGATCTCCGGGCAAGGGATGGAGGCCTCTCCGTAGGTAAAGTCCTTATGGTTGGAGTACTTGGTGGAGTTCGATCCCAACCACCCAGGCCATTTCCCCTCGTGGGAATAGGTGACCCGGCCATCCGCCGCCGGAGTCCCTTCTCCTGTGGTCACTGTCGGCGCTCTACCCCCGGAGCATCCGAAAACTAGGGAGTCCCCTTGGTGCCCGGTGCATCACTACCAGCATCACTAACGTCCAGTGGGGAGGTGTTGTCATCTGAAAGGCAAGAAGAACATGGCCTTGCCTTGAGAGACCTCTCCAGACTCGGCCCACTTAACATGTTCCAAACACAAAAATGCTGTACCCAACCGTCACTGCCTTACCTAAACACATATACTCACAACACAAAGTAACAAAACAGGAAGGGAAAATATACACACTGCCACCCGTCCCCGGGTGGCCAGGCTATATCCTGTCACTGTACAGGCGTCATCGACCACTCGGCTGACCATACCCTAGGGACCAGGATGCCCTCCGCTGAGGGGCTCGTATGGTCCCCCTTAATGAGTCTTGTGCTGCCCTCCAAGGCCCTCCCGAGCCCCGGATAATTGGTGGGAGACCCTTGCTAGCGCAACAGAGCACCCTCCCTGTTGTCTTTCACCTTATCTGTCTGGGGCGGGAGGCTAAGTAAACAGGGGACCACGGCGCCCTGGACTGTGGCACTCTGTTACTCCTCCTTACTGTCAGTGCAGAGTCCCACGTTATGGGCTGCAATGCTATCTCCTTCACCTCTTGGGCTAGCCCCAGCTGATCCACCATGGGAGGTTCAGCTTCCCCTTGAACCTTGCTAATGGTAGAGCCTTTCTCCCTACTTCTGTTAGTGGGCTGGGAACCTCTACCCAGTGGTGGGATAGCCTTACAGGAGCAGTGAACCAGCCCCGGCTGTAGAGCTTCGGGGCCCGCTGCCTCCTCCGGAGCCTCCAAATCCACCGGGGCCTGTTCTACCCCCAGTGCCTGATTCCCTTCCCTTGCTCGTCCCCTCTGTTTTTTACCTCTTTTGGGGTCAAACAATTTACACTGATTAATGTGATACCACTTCACCTGGCGAGGCAGTCGAACCGCATCGACCATAGGGCTAGCCTTGTCGACTATGCTGTATGGTCCCATATATAATGCTTCAAAAACCCCGACCCGAGCATAGTTCCTCACCATGACCTGGTCCCCTATCTCCCATTCGTGGTGTTTGCTGGGTTCTAGCAGCAATCGGTTACTCTGATGCTGTCTGCCCATGTTATTAGCAGCCTGCCAGTGAATCTGTTTGAGGTGTTCAAACAGGTTCCTGACAAACCGGTCCCGGTTCACCTCTCGGAGCTGCCCTTCGGTGAGAACCGGTGCCAACACATGCACTGGGGTTCTCATGATCCGGCCTGTCATCAGCTCATGGGGTGAGTACCCTGTGCTCTTTGACTGACTGGCCCGGATTCCCATGAGGACCAACGGTAAGACCTCCACCCACTTGTTCGGTGAGTCTCCCGGCTCCTTGCACAGCCTTTCCTTTAGGGTCCGGTTCAGGCGTTCTACGGGGCCTGAGGACTGAGGGTTGTAGGCGACATGCCATTTGGCTCTTATCCCCAGCATCTTTAGGGTGGCCTGCATCACCTGGCTGGTGAAGTGGCTTCCCCGGTTGGACTCCACGATTTGAGGTAGACCCCACCGAGAGAACATCTCCCTCACCAGGATTTTTGCAGTCCCCACCGCGGTAGCTGTTCGGCAAGGGAAAGCTTCCACCCACTTGGAAAACACATTCACCAGGACGAGGCCGTATTTATAACCTCCCTGGGCGGCCGGTAGGGGTCCGGTGTAGTCGATCTGGATCGACTGCCATGGTCCCTCTACCCGCCTGACGTGTCCCATAGACGCCTTCCTTTTCTGAGGGTCTGGGTTGTTTGCAGCGCAAACCAGACAGCCCGCACAGAAGTTGCGGACGTCTTCCCGGAGGTCTGGCCACCACCCTGCCTTTTCTACCTGTTGCCAGGTAGATTCCGGCCCAGGGTGTCCCGCACCTGGACCCTCATGGGCCAGCTGAAGGAATTCCCTCCGGTGTTGTGGCGGCACTACCCATTTGTCCCCTTTAAACAACATGCCTTCCCGCACAGCAATGTCTACAGCACTGTATGGGCCCTCCGCCTTTTCCCCCCTTTTTATAGCAGCCAAGGCAGCCTTCAGGATCGGATCCTGCATCTGGACTACTTTAAGGTCCGGGGCCGCAGCCGCCCCTACGCTCCCTTGTGTCCCTGGCTTGCTTCTTGCTGCTGCTATCCTGCCTGCCTCGTATGGGTCCCATGGGCGACCTGTGCGAGCACCTTCCTTTGCCAGCAGGTCTGCCTGCTGGTTACCTTCCCCCCGTGGCTCAGTTTTGGAGTGGGCCTTTACCTTATGGATATATACATCCCCGGTTTTTCCCATTGCAGCCACGATCTTTTCTAGCAGGGGTTTGGTCACAAGGGGCTTCCCATCCGCAGAGGTGTACCCCCGGCGTGACCAAATCGGCAGATACTCTGTACCACGAATTGCAAGTGAACATGCTGTCCGAGCAAATCGTGTATGGGGTAGGGAATTCCTCGGGGTGTGTGACCACATACATCACCGCCGAGAGTTCCGCCTGCTGGGCGCTCAGGGTGCATGGGAGTTTAAGAGCCAAGGCAATTCCTGCCTTGGGATCTCAAACTCCGCAGCCCGTGAGTCTTGTACCAGCGGACACTGAACTGGAGCCATCAACATAGATCTCGCGGCCTGTGGGGTGTATCCCTGCCCGAAATCCAAAGTTAATGTCCCATACTCCCTCCACAGAGCATCGATGCGGCTGCCATGGATAGATTAAATTTGCTGCGAGCCTGGGCTCGCAGAGGCCCTTGACCTTTAAAGTCATTTGGTAGAGGAGGAGGGTCCAGCGAGTGATTCTAGCACTGCTCACTGTCCCGTCCTTAATCCTCCCGTCCAACAGCATCTGCGTCAGGGTATGATGGGTGAGGAGTGTAATGGGGGATATTCCGATAAAGATCTGAACTCTCTTTACTGCCCAGTGCGTGGCAAGCAAGTGCCTCTCACAATTGGAGTATCCCTTTTCTACCTCCGTGAGGACCCTGGAGGAGTACACCACTGGTCTCAGCTGACTGTTTCGCCCCTGGAGCAACACTGCACTTAAGCTGTCGCCACTGGCTGCCACCTCCAGGAAGAATTCCTCCCCCCCATCAATTGCCCCTAGGGCTGGTGCTACCTGCAGGTCTCTCTTAAGACGGACAAATGCTGCCTCACAGCCCTTGTCCCATTCCCACTCGACCCCCTTATGTAGGAGTCTGAGCAGAGGGTCGGCAGTGGCTGCATAGTCCTCGATGAAGTCCCTACAGTAGCCAGTGATTCCCAGAAAAGACCTTACCCCCGACACATCCCTAGGGACAGGGAGTTCCTGCACTGTCTTTCTTCTAGCCTCATCAATGGCCCTTTCTCCTGCCCTTATCGTCAGGCCCAGGAATTTTACCTCTCCTAGACCTATCTGGGCTTTCTTGGGGTTAACTTTAAAACCCCCTTCCTTCAGTAAGACCAGCAGTTCGGCCAGCAGTGGACCGTGTTCCTCACTGCTGTCTGTGAACAACAGGTCGTCCACATACTGGACCAGCTGGTGTGGCTGGCTGAAGCCTTTTAAGCAGTTCGCCATGCATTGGTGAAAGATGCTGGGACTATTATGAAAGCCCTGTGGGAGGCAGCTCCATGTATACTGCTGTTCCCGGAAGGTGAAGGCAAACTTGTACTGGTCTTCCCTCCGTACAGGGATAGACCAGAACCCGTTGGATATGTCCAACACTGTGAACGTGGTTGCGGATGCAGGGATTTCCCCTATCAGATCCGCAACCGCCGCTACTGTGGGGGCACAAGCTGGGATGTTTTTATTGAGCACCCTATAATCCACCGTAGCCCTCCAAGAATTATCCGGTTTCCTAACCGGCCAAAGCGGGGAGTTGACATGGGTGGCTATGGGTCTCAAAACACCCTGCTCGACAAGCGAGCTTAAAGCTGTCTCCAAGTCTGCTTCTGCCTCTCGGGGAAAGCCATACTGCTTTTGCGGGCGGGACATGGGATCCCCATCTATTCTAACCTCCACTCCTGTGACTCTCCCACAGTCGTGTTTATGGGTGGCAAATGCTGCAAGATTTGCTTGCACATAGGCCCGGTACTCGGCCGGGGTGTTACTGACCAGAACCTCCAGGTTGTAACCCCCTTTTGGCTTTATTGTACACAGAGTCCCTTTTCCCTGTTTCTTATCAATAACCATGACTTCTCCCTCTGCTCTCGTGCCCACTGTGCCCCATAGACAGTGATTCCTCAAGTCTACTAGGATCTGGCGAGCGATGATAAAATCAGCCCCCAAAATCCCTTTTCCCACCTGCTCCCAGTTCATTAGGACGCACTTCCATTGTGTTTGGAGTGCTCCTAAACGAACTGCGAGCGGGACTGAGAAAAACCCAGCCTTCTCATTACCTGTGAACCCAACTAATTAAAAAAGGTACCCTGTTTGATAGAGGTGAGGTTGCGGGGTCCTCCAAATGGACTATCGTGCTGGAAGCACCAGTGTCCAAAAGGTAGGTACCCAATACACCCTCAACCTCCATCTTGACACAGGGTCGTCCCCAGGGGTCGTATTCTAGTGGGCACAGGTATGCAGGCTGGGTCTGGGCTAGTCACAGCCTCTGTACTGGCAGGGTTGCTGGTGCTTCCCTGCCTGTTGCCGTGGCTACCTTTCCAGTCCCCTCCAGTGCTGTCCTCACTGCAGCTACTATCTCGTCAAGGGATGGTGAGGAGCTCGCTCCACTTCCCCCACTCTGGGCGGCTCCTGAAGAACTTCTCCCCCCATATCTCTTTACTGGGCTCCTGCAATCCCTTTTAAAATTCCCAGCTTTCCCGCACCCGTAGCACACTCCCTCCTTATCAGACGAGCGGCCACCCTCCTGGTGCCATTCCCTTTTGGGAATCGGGTTGGGTTTTACTTCATTTACCCAACCTTTGGAGGTTTTCTCCTCCTCCCCTCCTCCATTCCGTTGGACCAGTGCCAGTTGCCTGACCACTGCTTCCTCGGTGAGGTTGGGGTCCCGGGAATCGAACCACAGTTCTGCCCTGGCCTTGAGCCGGGGAAAGCAGTTTGCCACCAGCATCCTCAGCCAGCGGCCAGGCTGTACCGCGGAAAGATTCGCCTGGTCGAGGAGCTCCCCACAGGCTGTGTGGTATACCACCCACAGCCTGTCCGCAAATGCCTGTGGGGTTTCTCCTGCGAGCTGCCTTGTCCTTTTGACCCGTTCGATAGGACTGCCGTCATCGAAGCCCATAGCCTCAAGGACGGCCCTCTGGACCTCAGTAAATGTACGCTGTCCCCTCCGGCATTCTGCCGGTAGGGCCTGGTACAATTTGCTGTCCAGAGAGAAGAGCAGCAGCTTGGCTGTCTCTTCCTCGTCACACCCATTAATTTCCCCTGCCTGCATCACCTCCATGAAGTGGATAGACGGGTCCCCGCTGCGAGTGAGTTTGGCCAAATGGGCCACCATGGCCCTGAGTGATTGAACTCCATGGGGAATAATAAAGTCGTTCTCCAGCGCTCCCTGACCTTGGCCATCTCCCTGTGGAGGACCGTACTTGCGCTGCCTGACCGGGCACATCTGCCCTGGTTCAGGATCTTTCTGCGCTGGTCCCTCTACCTCCGGCTGTCCCACCATACCCGGTGCAGCAGACAGTGCCTGGTCGCCTGATCCAGCCCTTAACTGACCCCCGGCTGGAGCCTCACATCCTTGCTGCCAAACGGGACACATTGGTCCTGCCCCCAGCCCTGGGTATGCTACTACCTGCGTGCCCCGCCCCTCTTGGTACCCCACCGGACAAACCACCGGTGCCTCAGGAGGTGGTCGGGCACCTTTTGCCTTTGGATTCTCCTCTACCCTCCAATACTCTCCTTTGTCCCCTGTGGACCCTCCGAGTCCTATCAGGGTGACTATCCCCTTTGCCTGGGATAGAGCGTGGGTGAGAGTTTTAATCCTCTCCTGGCAGGGACCGAGATCTGCAAACTCACTGCTACTGGCCACTTTATAGGCTGTCTTTACGTCTTTTAATTTATTCTCCAGTTCCCAAATTTTCTGGGTGTACCAAGAGTTCTGTTCCCGGAGGGACCCCTCACTATCCTTGGCCTCAGTGACCTGACACTGAAGATAGTCCCGGCTATTTCGGAAGGTCTCCTCCAACTGCCGGTTCCTTTGCTGCTCCCCAGCTAATTCGGCCAGCAGGTTGTCCCCAACCACAGCCCGGATAGCAGAGAGCTCCTCTGATTTCTGAAGACTCTGTTCCAAGTCCTTCACCCGCTGGTCGAGCTTTCGGACTTGGCGGGTGAAGCAGATAAGCCAGATGGCCTTTTCCACCCTGTGGTTGTGGTCCTTCCCTGCTGTCCACTGAGCAGCAGCATCCACTGGGCGCTCTGCCCGAGTGAGGGCTTGCACCCAAGGTTTGGTGAGGTTCACCTTGCCAAAAATGTATGAGGAAATTCTCTCCTCCATTTTAGTTTCATCTCTTATCACCTCATCTGTTATATTAACATCTCCTGTTTGCTTATGTCCCTTCATGGTCGCCATGTTCTGTAAGGGGTTTTCAAAGGGTTGTTGTGCCTTGGGTGTCTCTCTCTGGGCTTCTGCCCTCACAGCTTATGCCTGGCCTGTGAGGTACCCTGAGTGCTGCAAGAGCACCCCTGGAGAGACTGTGTCCACAGCTTAAGAAGGGGGTTTTGAGACTCGTGCGTCCCCACAGCTTATGCCTAGCCTGTGAGGCACCTGTGAGTGTCAAACACTCCTAACCCCTTCTTCCCTAGCCTGTGACACACAGTTGAGCGTTTTCGAGGCACTCCTAGCTTCCCTTACACGGTTCTGACATAAGACTCACGATCAGGAGATGTAATACAATAGAACTGAGACAAGGTGATTCCAAAAGGAACTTTAGCCTTCCAATTTATTTGACAAGGTGTAACTCAACAAACAGCAATACACCAACAAAACAATCCCCCTAAATCCCACTAAAACGGACCCAACGAAAATCTTTACACCAGTTTAGCAGTACAATGCCCAACCTCCCACCTTTCCTGGCCTAACTGAGTTGGGAGTTCTGGGGACCAGAGGTTATTCTCACTACTGTGCCTTCCGCAGTCTGGTGGTTTGTTTCTTCTATCTTCGGTGTCTTCGGACACTGGTTTTCCTTCAGTGTCGAGAGGCTTGCTGGTTGTGGTTGTTGGATGACGAGGGCAGGGAAATTCATCACTTCTTTTTTCACTACGTCAGAAACCCCTTTTTTATAGCCAGATTATCCAGTCCGCCTCTCCTGGTGAAGTCGATTCTTCTCATTGGTGGACTTTTTGATTTTGAAAAATGCAGCAGTTTTAGATTGGGGTTTTTTTTCCCACTGATAACCTACTCAAGGTTTGAGTGGGTGTTGATTGCATTGGCCTCCTGTAGCCATTGTGCTAGTCTGGCCTGAGCCAGATATTTCTATGCCTGATGAAAAAGGTGTTGGAATATGTATGTGGCATTGTTTAAATGCTAATGTTTTCAAGGGGCAAGTTTCGAGGGTATACAGTTCCCAGACAATTTGATTAGTTCCAATGTCCAAACTGGCCCTTTTGATATTGACCCCACCCCTTTTCTTGCAGACCCAACATACACCTTTTAAAAATCCCAAATTCGATTAAAGTTCGTAGTTTCTTCCATGTGCACTTTAGGATTTCAAACTTTCTGGTAGATAGTTCCAAATTAAATTCCCTTTCCTATGAGTCCAAACACTGGGGGGGGTCTCCATTCATTTGTGTCCCAAAGTTTTCCTTCCATCGGTTTCAATTCACAACACATACTGATCCCACAGCCCTTTTCCTTCTGGGTAAAATGAGGGAGTTTTTGTCCTCCCCTGCACTGTAAGTGCAGGGTGTGTATGGTCTGGACCTCCTCCTCATTCTGGCACGTCTTAGGTTGGGCATATAATGCTGTGCATTAGACATTGTACCATTTACACTCTGCAGCATCTGCGTAGTAATCGATGCAGGCTGAGAAATGGCTGGCCCCATTTCAATAAAAGTATAATACCGATTGATCAAAAGCAATAATTTCAACACAAAAAGACACCTACAGTAAAACCAAATCGTCCACAATCTGAAAAGATGTCTGGTCAGATGGTCACTTCACCTGAGAAGAACTCCAGAGTCAATCTAAACTACCCGAAGTTGAAGCAGCCTTTTCAATGAAGCGGCCTGCGATTTGAAAAATGGTGTCCACACCGCTGTGATTAGTTCAGAATAGTTCCACTTTTTCAGAGCGGTGTTTTGGGTGAGCGATATTGTGGGCGAGATGTGTGCGAGGTGGTGAAAGTGACGCTGGGCGATATACTGGGCGTTAGCTTCAGCAAATTTGATCTTTACGACAAAAAAAAGTGGGCGGTTGGTATTATTGAATCTCAGCATTAATTGTGTGCCGAAAGTAACACTGGGCGATATTATGGCCGTTGGTTTTGCCTATTCTGATGATTCCGCCCAAAAAAAGTGACCGGGCGATATTATTTTTTCCCGGCGTTACGCACATGCTGAAAGTAACGCTCGGGAACAATTGTCCGAAAAGTGGGCATCAGTTTCCATTTTGTGGCTAAATAGGCGATATCTGGGCATTACACCTCATTTCAGCGGTAAAGTGGACGTTAAGTGGGCGTTATGCATGCAAAAATAATGGAAAATCTAACCCATGGCGTTTCTGGTACTACGCTCACGGATGTGGAGATAGACAGATTTTTGAGTGATATGGAATAAAGGGTTATGGGGAGCGGGTAGGGAAATGGAGCTAAGTCCATGATCAGATCAGCCATGATCTTATTAAATGGTGGAGCAGGCTCGAGGGACCAGGTGGCCTACTCCTGCTCCTATTTCTTATGTTCTTATGCATCCGTGCCAATTTCCATGGGTATCCTGGTTCATGCAACATCTACTTGGATGATGATACTTTTCGAATCGCTATTAGGTACCCTCGTGCTCCTGTATCTCTTCATCCTGTTGCTTTTCTTCCATGCTATGTAGTCTCTGGGGATTTCTACTTATAGCCTTGAAAGGCGGTTTACTCTTCAGTCGGCATGCCTTCGCAAGATGCCCAGTTTTCATGCAGAAAAAACACTCTGCCTTCACATATGGACAACTTTGAGCATTGTGTTGTCCAGGCACTGATAGCATGACTTCAATGCTCTGTTACCATTGCCAGTTGCTGAGGGCTTGGGGCCCAACTGCCTTTTACTTTTAACCTGCAGGCAATTCACCTCAGTTGTCTGACAACTGGAAATGGTACAAAATTCTCAGGAATATTGGTCGGTTATGTCCATCGACATAGCTGTCTGACAATCTAAATCAAAAGTCACGTTAGGAGTTGTCAACAACTTTCTTCTGATCACTTCATTTTTCATCACACAAACAAAGCGGTTACGCAATGCTCGGTCCTGAAAGTTTCCGAAATGACAGTGAACAGATAGTCTTTTTAATGCTACAATGTACTCACTGATACTTTCGTCAAGTAATTGATTTCATATTCCAAAATGATAACTTTCAGCAATTTCCTGGGGCTCAGGACTGTAGTGATGTTCTAACTTCCTTAGAATCTCCATAAGTAATGTAACGTTTGGTTTGAAGGGAACAAGCACATTTTTCAGCGTTTCATACACCTCGGGACTTGCTTCAGTCAGGAAAATAGCCCATTTTCTTTCCAGCACCACCCAGTTATGGTTTTCATCATCGAGGACTTCAATGATACTATTTGCGGTGAAAAACATTTCTAGCCGCTCCACATATGCTCCGAAAGTCTCACGGTCATGTTGAAACTCACTCAAGCACCCTATTATTCCCATCTGAACAAGATTCTTCAGTTCATCCAAATGTGCTTGTAATTTACCTTGGATTTTTAGCTGCTCTGCAAACAAAGGACCTCTCTAGTCTCTCTGTTGTTAAGCTGGAATCATCCAACAACAAAAATTTCAGCTAGGAAATCCGATTATCCCATCCTCATCGCCAATGTGATATATTCTTTACGACCCCACAAACACACAGACTGCAAGATGGCTTCATTAACTCAGGAACTTGTTAGGTGACCTGTTACCTGATATCTTTATTGTGAAAACAGCAATGGCTGCATTACCAGAGTAGTCCACTAGGTAGAGCACTATATTATAATAAGAACATAAGAAATAGGAGCAGGAGTAGGCCAATTGGCCCCTCAAGCCTGCTCCGCCATTTAATAAGATCATGGCTGATCTGATCTTGGGCTCAGCTCCACTTCCCTGCCTGCTCCCCATAACCCTTCACTCCCTTATTGTTCAAAAATCTGTCTATCTCCACCTTAAATATATTCATGACCCAGCCTCCACAGCTCTCTGGGGCAGCGAATTCCTCAGATTTACGACCCTTTGACAGAAGAAAGTCTTCCTCATTGCAGTTCTAAATGGTCGACCCCTTATTCTTAAACTATTCCCCTTATTTCTAGATTCCCTCATGAATGGAAACATCCTCTCTGCATCTCCCTTGTCGAGCCCCTCAGTACCTTACATGTTTCAATAAGATCATCTTTCATTCTTCTAAACTCCAATGAGTATAGGCCCAATCTTTCTTCATAAGTCAAGGCGTGAGGTTGAGTGGTGGAGGGCTGTGATTGTTCCCGAGTACCTTAAGAGATCTAAGGTGACTCTCAATTTAGGGCAACTGCTGTACCAGAGGGAACAGCTTCTGGCAGTGGGGTGCTTCCAGTTCTTTTGAAGATTGGGCTCCTGAGATCTGTGTCCCTAAGCTCCTTAGCTGAGGGAAGTTGTATCTCCCCCTCCATGGAGGAACAACACTGCCCCTCTCTTCTACATTTAAGTTGTCATTCTCACAAGTGCTCAGTGATTCACTCAGTGACTATCCTAACCGTATAATTAATTCTTCACGAATGGGTGTCTCTACTACTGGTGCTTCCATGAGTAAGATGCCAGGATGGAGTTGGTGACAAAATAATAATGTGTAATTTAAGCATGTTCTGGTATTCTGTCCATGCCACAGGAACTGCAAAATTGGTTTGCCTTGAGGCTGGTAACACCGGAAAACCTCCTGAAAACCTTCCGATCCCATATTCAATGACCTTGTGCCACTGCCACTTTACCAGGCCACGAATCCCTCCCCCCTGGCCACCAATTGTCCCCATGGCCACTGATCGTTCTCCACCACCCCAGCCACCACTATCTCCCAATCCAGTCCCACTCCTTCCACACTTGCACGATGGCCACTGCTAACTTCACCGGCTGAGCTATCTCTTACTCTCTGTAGCTTGTTGGTTTCATGGAAATGAGGTCCATGGCCTAATACTGGGGTGCCTCGGGCCTCCCCATTCAGGCGCTGTGATTGTATCCTGTGCCCCCCATGTGCCTAAAAATGGGCTTGCCCAAATTTCTAGGCCACAGTCATTTCTAGCACATCTGCCTTTTTTGCATATTTGAAATGTCATCCATGTCTTTATAATATCTGTCATCTCTGATTTTAAGGGCAGTATTACTTATCTGGAAAGAATTAATTTTGTTGTCAGATATGAAATGTGTTAATAGTTGCTTTAATTTCTCTAGGTAACAGCTTTCCTTTGTTTCATCTTAAATCAGAATTACTGTAAACCATTCTGAGTGAGAGATTAAGCAATTGTTGGAGATGCTGGAATACTCAATGTATATGTTAGAGGAAATAACATATATATTTAAAACACAAATTAATTCCAGTCCTGAAAAGGATCACAAGCTTTCAGTTCCTCTGCCTTATTTGTTATGTGACTACCCCTGATTCTAATTGTTAAGATTCAGTATTACAACAAACAGGATATTCTTTCATTAACTTCAGCCTGACATTTATTCAAGTGCCCATGTTATTCTGCATTTCTGTGTTCCTGGTACATACATTAGATGAGTAGCATTTGACCAATTAATTAATGTTAATTTATGTACTTGGAATTTAAATGAGGTTTCCAAGAATGCATTATGATTCAGTTGTGTAAATTTGTGGATACTGGATAGGATTGCCTGTTATCTGGTTGGCTGAAAAGTATCCTCACTGTATGGTGTCCAGTCATTTTACTGTGTATATAAAGCACTTCAGCACACTCTGCTCTCTGGTCTGAGTACTGAATACTTCAGTAACAGCATTGCAGCTATTCATGAAGCACTTGATGCAATTCCTTTGAGTAAATCATATATATCTGCTGGAAAAAAACCTGTAAGTACAAAGTTATTTCACCAAATTATTATTTCAGGTTTTTAATTACCTTGCTGGAAAGTTCAGTACCATACAATAAATACTAATATTTTAATAAGAACTAGTATTTAATAATCAATAAATAAGTTACCAACATATCTATTAATGGTTTTTAAAATATTTGGCTATATTGGTGACTACATTCAAAATAAAGCAGATCAAGTATATTACATAAATATTTTTCTATATTTTATTTTATATAATATGATTGAGAATACTTGTTTTGTGCTTACAATTCGGGTTACTACAGTCATTATGAAAACTGGAATGATGTTAGTGTGATACAAAATATTCCTGAAAAGTCACTGGCATCAGGGAGAATATTAAAAACTTATCAAATGTATGTATTCCATTTAAAGGGGAATTACATAGAAATATTTATTTTATTTAAAATAATGAACGTTTTCAATAAAAATTAAAATAATCACAAATCAATGAGTTAGATTTATGTTATATAAGAACATAAGAACAGAAGAAATAGGAACAGGAGTAGGCCATACGGCCCCTCGAGCCTGCTCCGCTATTCAATAAGATCATGGCTGATCTGTTATTATCTGTTATTTGTGACACAGAAGAAGGTATTAATAACTCATTTGTATTTTCTACTAAATTTGAGATTTAAAATGCTCATAATAAAATAGAAACTTCAAGATGTAATTCTGTGTGGGTCCTTTTTTTCAGGATGTATGCACTGACATAAAAACTATATTTAATTCTGAATATTAAGCATTCATGTGGCTGCTTGACAAAATCCATGGGTCAGCTGAAAGCATGATCTCCTCTGATGGCAAATAATTTTCTTTTTGGGATGGAACCGTTTCTAAGGACAAGATCTGCAGATTGTATACTAATGTATTGACACCAGACAAAATACCAGATTTCTTTATTCCACCCAAGCATACAGTCTCTTCAGGCGGGAACTCAGGAAGTACACAAAATCAGTTAAAAAAATACAACTTGCAATCATCTGCTTCAGAAAAAAATATTCACTTACTTGCCGAGAACAAATTTGATTACCCAGAAAGCTGCAGCAGAGATAAAAGTAATAAGGACCTTATGCAACTTGCAAGTCAACAACTAATACAGGTTGAAAGTATTGAAGATCTGATCAGTGATGACAAACAGAACAGGGGCGGAGATGTGAATAAGCTTGCAAACCATTTATCGCTGGCCCCTTACTATGGATTTTCAGTTTTCTTGGAAAGTCCTCACACTAGGAGTCCTTATTCCAGGTGAATCCAATAACTAATCCTCTTCAACATATAGTACAGCAGCAAGCAAATGTGATATATAGTCATTGGAGACAGCCAGCAGCAAATACTTTTCTACAAATAAAGCATCTGAGCCCTCCTGAATTCACTTTACCTCGATTAAACCATTGCAAAACTCTCTCTAATCAGGGTATGTTTGATAGTGATACTCTATCTTCATCAGAGTCATGTTTCTATCTCTTTTTAATTCCTCTTCTCCACACAGATCTCTGTCAAGCTCCTCTCTAAATTGTTCAGCCAAGAGAATGTTTATACTCAGGTTGCAGGGTCTAAGTCCAAACAGTCTTTAGAAAGGATGAGTGCAGCTCCGCAGATAATAGTCCGACTGCTTCCAAGAAATCTATTTTCAGTTGTCAAACACCTCTCTCTAGATGTCCTTTTGCACCTTTAGCAATAAGGGGTTGACGGTGGATGGGCAATGGCAGACATTTAGAGACCGCATGGATGAACTACAACAATTGTACATCCTTGTCTGGCGTAATAAAAGGGAAGGTGGCTCAACCGTGGCTATCAAGGGAAATCAGGGATAGTATTAAAGTATCAAAGCCAAGGAAGTGGCATACAAATTGGCCAGAAATAGCAATGAACCCGGGGACTGAGAGAAATTTAGAACTCAGCAGAGAAGTACAAAGGGTTTGATTAGGGCAGGGAAAATAGAGCACGAGAGGAAGCTTGCAGGGAACATTAAAACAGATTGCAAAAGCTTCTATAGATATGTAAAAAGAAAAAGGTTAGTAAAGACAAACATAGGTCCCCAGCAGTCAGAATCAGGGGAAGTCATAACGGGGAACAAAGAAATGGCAGACCAATTGAACAAGTACTTTGGTTTGGTATTCACTAAGGAGGACACAATCTTCCGGTTTTAAAAGGGGTCAGAGGGTCTAGCAAGAAGGAGGAACTGAGGGAAATCTTTATTCATCAGAAAATTGTGTTGGGGAAATTGATGGGATTGAAGGCCGATAAATCCCCAGGGCCTGATGGACTGCATCCCAGAGTACTTAAGGAGGTGGCCTTGGAAATAGCGGATGCATTGACTGTCATTTTCCAACATTTCATAGACTCTGGATCAGTTCCTAGGGAGTGGAGGGTAGCCAATGTAACCCCACTTTTTAAAAGAGGAGGGAGAGAGAAAACAGGGAATTATAGACCGGTCAGCCTGACCTCAGTAGTGGGTAAAATGATGGAATCAATTATTAAGGATGTCATAGCAGCGCATTTGGAAAGAAGTGACATGATAGGTCCAAGTCAGCATGGATTTGTGAAAGGGAAATCATGCTTGACAAATCTGGAATTTTTTGAGGATGTTTCCAGTAGAGTGGAAAAGGGAGAACCAGCTGATGTGGTGTATTTGGACTTTCAGAAGGCTTTCGACAAGGTCCCATACAAGAGATTAATGTGCAAAGTTAAAGCACATGGGATTGGGTGTAGTGTGCTGATGTGGATTGAGAACTGGTTGGCAGACAGGAAGCAAAGAGTAGGAGTGAATGGGTACTTTTCAGAATGGCAGACAGTGACTAGTGGGGTACCGCAAGGTTCTGTGCTGGGGCCCCAGCTGTTTACATTGTACATTAATGATTTAGATGAGGGGATTAAATGTAGTATCTCCAAATTTGCGGATGGCACTAAGTTGGGCGGCAGTGTGAGCTGCGAGGAGGATGTTATGAGGCTGCAGAGAGACTTGGATAGGTTTGGTGAGTGGGCAAATGCATGGCAGATGAAGTATAATGTGGATAAATGTGAGGTTATCCACTTTGGTGGTAAAAACAGAGAGACAGACTATTATCTGAATGGTGACAGATTAGGAAAAGGGGAGGTGCAACGAGACCTGGGTGTCATGGTACATCAGTCATTGAAGGTTGGCATGCAGGTACCACAGGCGGTTAAGAAAGCAAATGGAATGTTGGCCTTCATAGCGAGGGGATTTGAGTACAGGGGCAGGGAGGTGTTGCTACAGTTGTACAGGGCCTTGGTGAGGCCACACCTGGAGTATTGTGTACAGTTTTGGTCTCCTAACTTGAGGAAGGACATTCTTGCTATTGAGGGAGTGCAGCGAAGGTTCCCTAGACTGATTCCCGGGATGGCGGGACTGACATATCAAGAAAGACTGGATCAACTGGGCTTGTATTCACTGGATTTCAGAAGAATGAGAGGGGATCTCATAGAAACGTTTCAAATTCTGACGGGTTTAGACAGGTTAGATGCAGGAAGAATGTTCCCAATGTTGGGGAAGTCTAGAACCAGGGGTCACAGTCTAACGATAAGGGGTAAGCCATTTAGGACCGAGATGAGGAGAAACTTCCTCCCCCAGAGAGTGGTGAACCTGTGGAATTCTCTACCACAGAAAGTTGTTGAGGCCAATTCACTAAATATATTCAAAAAGGAGTTAGATGTAGTCCTTACTATTAGGGGGATCAAGGGGTATGTCGAGAAAGCAGGAATGGGGTACTGAAGTTGCATGTTCAGCCATGAACTCATTGAATGGCGGTGCAGGCTCGAAGGGCCGAATGGCCTACTCCTGCACCTATTTTCTATGTTTCTATGTTTCTATGTTTCCCTCGAAGAAAGACTGTTTAAAGAGCACATGATCCTGCTTAATAAAAGAGGCACAGTCAGACTCTCGGTTGAATTTGTCCCCAGCAATGCTACTCTTCGGGTGCATGTCATTGCAGTTGAAGAGCTGTATGATGAAGATTTTAAGGAAAAGAATGTTAATTGCTGTGTGCTTTTGTACCTGATGCCAGGCAAATTCCAGAAACAATGCAGCGCCATAATCAAAAACAGTAAGAATCCAATTTTCAATGAAGATTTCTTCTATGATGGAATAACTGAGAAAACCACAAAAATATGTTCCTCAAAATAAAGGTTATCAATAAAGGGACCAATCTGAAATGTGACACTCAGCTTGGAGTAAAAGAACTCCTACTATCATCAATATTACCATTTCATCTCTGAAGTAGTCTGAAAGTTCATATTATGGGAGTCAGCATACTATTGCTAAGGTGTTACACAACATTACTTTGGCATCAATTGAAATTTTTTATGATAATCTTTGAAAATGCTGCTTTCTGCAACGTAACAGCCAATTAAGTCAATTGCAGATACATTGCAGAAAAATGTGTTTTAGCAAATGTGCAATAGGTTTGAAATTAGCAGTTTTATTTACCAAGAAGACTTAACTCATCATTCTGTCAATTGAATTACCAGTTTCTAGAATAACAAACTGGGTTAGAAAATTATGATAACCTAATTCCATCCTATGTACATCCCATTTGTGGTCTGTGTTTGTGTAAACAAAATTTATTATCCACGAAATTGACCGGTGTTTTGGTTGATACACTGAATTTCTTTAAGAGTTAAAAAGTAAAAACAGCTTAAAATATGTAAATTACATAAGTGTTTTTATCAGTATGCATTTCTGAAATATAATGTAGAGTACTTCATAGTTTTACATAATAAAATACTTATATAAATCTACAACTGTTTTTTTTTAAATAAACTCCTCGCACAAAAAGAGTCAACAGTAATAGCTCTTATTATGTGAGAGGCAGCAGTAACAATTATTATTGTGATTTTTTTTTTTTGGGTGATGGTTGGAGGACAACGTCCCAAGGAAAAGGAGTCCAAGGTTCCAGGAACACTGGCGAGGGTTCTTTTAGGAACACTTGGGCAGATAGTATTGTTGGGAAAGGGATCTTGAGATCTGGGGTCATTGGGGAGGGAGCTCTCTAGGTCTGGAAGCAAAAAGAGATCCTGACTCAAGGGGATTTTGTAGATGGAGGGTTTCTAGGTTATTGTCAATACTGATGGAAGCAGAGTCTAACACAGTTGTGTGGGATGGGGCCCAGAAGCAAGAGACTCAAATTTCTATTGACCTCTTTTCGACAAACGTGTTCCCACTCTCCACCTGTCGCTGCATGTCACGTAGCACCACCACCATTTTACCCATTGTCAGTCAGTTCCTACCTTTATGTTATTTATGGGGAGAAGCAAGGGTGGCTGGAAGGAGGGACAGGGA